>NC_060188.1:26519582-26652082 GCF_021184085.1 Oncorhynchus gorbuscha | reverse complement strand
AATTCATTTATATGTTTATTAAGGTAGTAAAAAGTGAAGTATTTGGTCCTATATTCAAAGCAGTCAATGACTAACTCAAGCTAACAAATTTGTTAGATGCATTTGCTGTTTGTTTTGGTTGTGTTTCGGATCATTTTGTGCCCAATGGAAATGAATTGTAAATAATATATTGTGTTATGGAGTCACTTTTATTGTAAATAAACACTTAATGTGGATGCTGCCGTGATTACAGATAATGCTGAATAAATAGTGAATAATGACGAGTGAGAAGGTTACAGAGGCATAAATATCATTCCCCCACCAAAAAAATGTGTGAAACGGAGAGAGGTTAGCATGTCTTGGGGTATGATATTTGTGCATCATCTGTAACTTTATCATCATTATTCACAAATGGTTAGAATACTACATACAGAGGTTGACCCAGCAACGTTACCAACTTCAGACGAGTCCCGCGGGTCTTGTGGGGGGCCGTATAGCAAAACGGAGAACACCATTGTATTTGTGCGTCTCATCTATCAACAGAGTGGTCATGTTGTTGTAAAAGCCAAACCATTTGAACGCTACAGACGTTTTTCGTGAGAAGAACAATGTTTGCGATGTCTCCTGGTTCTGACAAACAGAACTAGAGCTCTGCCACTTTCCAACGCGGATGTGGAACGCCTACATAGGCGGATGCGGTGGATTGAGATCAGTGGAGGCTGCTGAAGGGAGAACGAGAACATGATAATGGCCGGAAACCGAGCAAATGAAACGTCATGGAACACCTGGAAACCATGTGTTCGATGTATTTAATACCATTCCACTGATTCTGCTCCAGTCATTACAACGAGCACATTCTCCCCCATCTAAAAAATACCCCCCAGAAATCTCTAGCAGCAAACAGACAGATTTTGATGGGGATTTGTTCACTATGTTAATTACATGTCCTTAAGAGTCTATTGATGCACGAGAGTTGAGTTCCTGAAGAAACAGAAAGCAAACTGTGAGCATGAAAATACCCTCTGTGTAACGTTTTTCTTCTGGTGAAAGAGAGGAGGACCAAAATGCAGCGTGGTTATCTTTATACATCTTTAATAAAAGATGAAAAATATGAAAAATACACAAAACAAGAAACGTGAAAACCGAAACAGCCCTATCTGGTGCAACAAACACAGAGAGAGGAACAATCACCCAAGAAATACTCAAAGACGATGGCTGCCTAAATATGGTTCCCAATCAGAGACAACGATAAACACCTGCCTCTGATTGAGAACCACTCTAGGCAACCACTCTAGGCTCTAGACTTACCTAGACTACTTCACTAACCACAATCCCATAACCTACACAAAACCCTGAGACAAAACACTCCACATACATACCCATGTCACACCCTGGCCTGACCAAAATAATAAAGACAACACAAAATACTGAGGCCAGGGCGTGACACTCTGAGTTGTCCCAAACTGGCCCTACTTGAGAAGATGACCGGTCTATTCGCTTCCCCGTACCACAGTAACTGTGCCCTGGAAACAAATGTAATTAAGATAAGCCATCTGCTTGCTCTCATAAGCCTGAGCTAGAGAGAGAGACGGTTTCTGGGCGTACGTCCTTCCTGTTGACACCACCCTACCACCACCACCGCCTCCACAGCCAGGACTGGTTAACACATGAGAGGAAAGATGGGTAATTGTCAGGGCTGCTGTGTAGAAAGCGCTGCTTCAGCAGAATGTGTTCCTCAATAGTACAACAACAGCCCAGATTACCACTGCCTCTGACTGGGTCTGCTTCAAGATGGGGGTGTGGTTAGGTTGAGGTGAGGAGGGGATAAACTGAGCTGATGCCTCTGCCTCTAACCAAGCCTCATCTATCCTGAATGGACAATGAGGCAAACTGCAGAAACAATACCAATACCACTAATGACGTCAAATATTCAAGCAGATGAGTTTTGACAGGCAGCCTAAGTGAGATAAATGACACAGACATTTAGTTCTCTCCCTGCAAGAGAAACAATCTCCTCTGTTTGATTTGGGATGAGTGATTCCCTCCCTACACAGACGGCGAGGTCTCTCGCTTGATTAGGGCACAAAAACAATCTGCCTAAATACCTATATTAATCCAAGTGTTCTGCCTAATCACTACACCCCTGGTCCATTGGTCCATGGAACAAACCCCTGGACAGACACCTAGGTAAATTAATTTGCCAAACATTCTACCCCTGGCCAGAGGATAGAGCCGTCGGACCTCATGTCCGCTTGGCTGGCACGCTCAGTCTGACACACTGATTGTCTCAGTCTTAAAGGGCTCCAGTTGAACTCATTACAATGGCTCACAGCACATTAGTGCTCCAGCTACATCTATGGGCAGCCAGTCACAATGCCTCGCTGCCAGATCAGCCGCAACAGGCAGGCGGCACATAGACAAGCTATTGGTGCCTGCCAAGACAGACAGAAGGAATCTTTGTCAGAGCAAAGGTAGAGGCCCTCGTTTCATTCTCCTCCAATGAGGAGTGGAAGATCGGGATCCCAGCCTGAACTAAGAGTCTGAGCAGACTGGATGGAGACACAGCTGCAGACATTCAAGGACACAAACATGCACATACAGTAGATATGTATGGGGTGGAGAGACAGAGAGACAGGCAGAGAGAGAGAGAGAGAGGGAGAGAGGGGGGGGGATTGAGTGAGTAAGTTATCGAGCGAGAGAGAGAGAGAGAGAGAGAGAGAGAGAGAGAGAGAGAGAGAGAGAGAGAGAGAGAGAGAGAGAGAGAGAGAGAGAGAGAGAGAGAGAGAGAGAGCGAAAGAGGGAGAGAGAGAGGGGGAAAATTGAGTGAGTAAGTGATCGAGTGATCGAGTGATCGAGTGATCGAGCGAGAGAGAGAGAGAGAGAGAGAGAGAGAGAGAGAGAGAGAGAGAGAGAGAGAGAGAGAGAGAGAGAGAGAGGGAGAGAGAGGGGGGGGGGTATGGGAACATGACGCATCGGACCGGGAAAGTGAGGAACTAATTTGAAACACAGTCAAGGTGTTACGGTGAGCAAGACCTGCCCTCTGGTGGGGATTCTTCAACATCACAACTACAATAGTCATGTTGCTAGTTCAGTTATGATATAATAATGTGCATATAATGGAGTAACTAAAGCACCAACAATTTATTCAATAATTCTATTGACAGTCATATAGCCAACATATATTTGATTAATTTCATATATAAAATCAAAACAGGTGCTTATTTTAACCTTTCTTCACAGGGACTCAAATTTAAAAAGCCCACCACAGTCACATAGTCAGTCCCAGATAGGGTAGGACATCAGGGCCAGACTCAATCATCATCATTTTGTTGGCAACTCCAACTGGTAGGCAGCTCAAATTCATTACAACCAGATAGGCAGGGTCGTTTGGAGGCAGGGTGCTACAGTAGCCTTCCACTAAGGGACAGGGTGAACCGACGATTTCAATCTTCTCTTTTCTAATCTCTCTCCTCCTCCCTGTCACTATTCTTACCCCATACCTGTCTGCCTGCCTGCCATTCTCTCTCTCTCTCTCTCTCTCTCTCTCTCTCTCTCTCTCTCTCTCTCTCTCTCTCTCTCTCTCTCTCTCTCTCTCTCTCTCTCTCTCTCTCTCTCTCTCTCTCTCTCTCTCCCATCTTTCTTTTCTTTTCCTGAAATGACTACGGACACTTTATCATGAGCTCAGCATGAAGCTGAAGCTGCTGCCTCAGTTGCTTTGTCAGGACAAGACATGGAAATGGACAGAACAATGCCAGGAAGCATTAGTGAAAACCAAGGAAACACTTCTAAAATTTGAGGCACTGACGCACGTCAACCCGGCTTTGCCCATCCAACTATTTTGTGATGCTAGTCCCTATGGTGTGGGAGCAGTCGGGTCCCATATCATGCCTTCCGGTGAAGAGAAGCTGATCGCTTTCGCATTAAGGACATTAAACAAAGCCATAAGTAGCTACGCACAGATAGAAGGAAAATCGCTAAGCATGTTTTTTGGAGTAAGCAAGTTTCACCAGTACCAGTACAGGAAGAAGTTCACACTTCATACAGATCATTTTCCTCTGACGAGCATCTCTGGACCATGTGCTGGGATTCCATCACTGTCTGCAAAGGGAATGCAGAGGTAGGCGTTGTTGTTGTCAGCACACACCTACGACATCAAGTACCTCAAGTCAGAACCACTTTGCAACGCAGATGGACCTTCCAGGTTGCCACTACATCTGGACAAGCCAGAGTTGTGCCAGGTGGACATCTTCCACTTTTAAGTGAAAAACGCACCGGTCACTTCAACACAAGAGCGGAGAAACACCAGACTCTGTGTTATCTGACGCGATGGACATTATCATCAAAGGTAAAGCCATAGGAGATGCTCCGGAACTGAAACCTAAACCTTTCCAGGAGAACCGAGCTGTCAGTACAGTCTGGTTGTCTTTTGTGTGGAAGGAGAGCAAGAATTCAGCCTTTGCTGAGGAAACCAGTGTTGCAAAAGCTACACTCATTGTGGAATGGTTTGCATGAAGGAAATTGTGAGAAGCACTCAGGAGAAAGGTCCATTCAAGACAGAATTTCTCATGGTCTTGGATGCTCATGGAGAGTGGCCACCATGAGGTCTACTGCTGCAGAGAAGACAATTGAGAAGCTTGGAGAAGTGTTTAGTCGGTTTTGAATCACCACTTTCCAACACGTTAGCGACAATGGACTGCAGCTAGCGTCCCAAGAACGGGCCACGTTACTACAGGTGAATGGTGTACACCATATCAGGTCCGCACTGTATCATCCATCAACCAATGGGCTGGCAGAGAGGTTCGTAACAGATCATGAAACATGCCTTGAAAGCATCTCACGGTCAAGGGATACTGCACCAATGCTTGAACAGCTTCCTGCTATCGTACAGGAACACGCCTCACACAACCACCAAGGTTTTGCCTGCATCGCTACTCATGAAGAGAGAGCTATGCACAAACTTTGACCTACTCAAACCTATGAACGCAAAGGAGACATAAGAGTCAAACGTTGTGAACTGAAAACAAAGGACATAACTTTCCAGCCTGGAGAAGCTGCCTTAGCCAGGATCTACCTCAAAGGACCAACTTGGTTTCCTGTTACAGTCATTGCTCAGACTGGTCCCGTGTCCTACATTTTCAGACTGCAAAGGACATCATCTGTAAAAGGCACACAGATCAGTTACTGTTGAGTAAAGCCACACTGACAGAACCACCAGTCGTGAGTGGTCCAGAACTGTTACTGTGTGACACCCTGACCCAGTAGTCGCCACCTAGCAGCTCACAGTCACCTTCTCGGGATTGTTGTTCATAATCGGGACATAATCGGGACAATAAGTAGGTGGCAGGATGTGTTATATTGAGGTTGTGCCACAGAGCATCATAGGAGTATGTTGTAGACCGAGCACTTTCTAGATAAATGGTTGTAGTGATTCCTGTCTCCCGTCTCATCATTATTGAATTGTTATAAAGACGTGGCTATGAAACCCATTAGACATAACAATCATCATCATCATCATCATCATCATCATGACATCCTGTCCATGTTGTTTCACCTTTACATTGAGACACTGCATCATTCAGTGTCTGTCTCTGTGGATGGTTTATCCTCCGACAAATCAAAGGAATGTTTCGGTGTTCCTCAAGGTTTCATTCTAGGACCAATAATGTTTTTTTTACTATATATGCTACCTCCTGGTTATGTCATTCAGAAACACAATGTCAACTTTCACTGCTATGCAGAAGACAAACAGCTGTACATTTCAATAAAACATGATGAAGCCTCAAAATTGCCTACCCTGGAAGTCTGTGTTTCAGGCAAGTGGATGGTGGCAAATGTTTCACTTATAAAAATTTTTTTGATATGAGAACAGAAAAACAGTGCAACGCCAACCCCTCTTTCCCTATCCATCCTTCCCTCCGATCCCTCCAATCTCTCCAATCCCTCCATCACATCCCTCCCTCCCTCCACCCCACCCACCCACCAAGGTATCATACATCACAGAAAAGTAATTTTTTTTTTTTAGACATGACTGCTTACCAAAATATACAAGTTACACTAAGTAAAATACGCTCTCAGTGTATTGTAAGAATGGGGACCAGGTTAAGTTGAACTTTTGTCGGCACCCATGCACAGTGTACCTAACCTTCTCCAGAGGCAGAGATGACATCACCTCCTTAACCCACTGCATAAAGGAGGGCGGCTTTGAAGACTTCCAGTGAAAGAGGACAAGGTGGCGAGCTAACAGCGAGGTAAATTCTGTCGCATTCGCCTGATCCGTGGTAACATTCTGATTTAGGGGAAGTACACCGAACATGGCAGTGAACGGTTTTAGGGCTAATAATTGTATTACACATATTTGAGAATGCCTCAAAAATGGAGTCCCAGAAGCCACTCAAAGATTGGCATGACCAAACCATGTGTCCCACAGTCGCTGGACTCTGGTGGAATCTCAAACACTTGAGGTCAACATTTGTATATATTTTTGTCAATTAGTCATTTGAGTAATGGAAACGGTGCAAAACTTTGAACTGAATGAGACAATGCCTAATGCAAAGATATGAGGTGTGGATACGCCCAATACTATGTTGCCATGTGTCATTGGGTAGATTGCCACCCATGTCTTGCTCCCATGCAGATTTTGTATTTGCCAAGGAAGGCGGATTAATATTCTGTATTACATTGGCTTGTGAAAGTATTCACCCCCCTTGACATTTTTCCTATTTTGTTGCCTTACAACCTGGAATTAAAATGGATTTTGGGGGGGGTTGTATCATTTGATTTAAGCAACACCTTGAAGATGCAAGAAATAAGACAAAAAAAAAACAGAAAACTTGAGCGTGCATAGCTATTCACCCCCTCAAAGTCAATACTTTGTAGAGCCACCTTTTGCAGCAGTTACAGCTGCAAGTCTCTTGGGGTATGTCTCTCTAAGCTTGAAATATCTAGCCACTGGGATTTTTGCACATTCTTCAAGGCAAAACTCCAGCTCCTTCAAGTTGGAGGGGTCACGCTGTTGTACAGCAATCTTTAAGTCATACCACAGATTCTCAATTGGATTGAGGTCTGGGCTTTGACTAGGCCATTCCAAGACATTTAAATGTTTCCCCTTCAACCACTAGAGTGTTGCTTTAGCAGTATGCTTGGGGTCATTGTCCTGCTGGAAGGTGAACCTCCGGCCCAGTCTCAAATCACTGGAAGACTGAAACAGGTTTCCCTCAAGAATTTCTCTGTATTTAGCTCCATCCATAATTCCTTAAATCCTGACCAGTTTCCCAGTCCCTGCCGATGAAAAACATCCCCACAGCATGATGCTGCCACCGGCATGCTTCACTGTGAGGATGGTGTTCTCGGGGTGATGAAAGGTGTTGGGTTTGCACCAGACATAGCGTTTTCCTTGATGGCCAAAAGCTCTCTTTTAGTCTCATCTGACCAGAGTACCTTCTTCAATATATTTGGAGAATCTTCCACATGCCTTTTGGTGAACACCAAACGTGTTTGCTTATTTTTTTCTTTAAGCAATGGCTTTTTTTCAGGACACTCTTCTGTAAAGCCCAGCTCTGTGGAGCTGTAAAGTCGTCCCATGGACAGGTACTCCAATCTCTGCTGTGGAGGTTTGCAGCTCGTTCAGGGTTATCTTTGATCTCTTTGGTCTCACCGGAGATGGGTCTATTGGAGATAAACAATGTCCGGACTTTAAGACTTAAGATGAGCATATGCTCGGCTATGCTTGACCACATGGTTAATTCCTTTTAAGTTCCAGCTGAGAAAGCATGTGACGCCTAGAGTATGTGAATTAGGCATAGTTATAGTAATTTCAAATTAATTTTACATGGCCAGTGGGCTGAAAGGTCAGAATAATAAAATATTAGAAAAGAAAAAACAGCTAAAAAATCTAAATACCATAGAATGCCAAACTTGGTGTCCAGACAGCAATGTAGGAGCCCCCTCACCTTGTTGAAGGCCAACCTCTTCTTCATGACTTGCAGCCTTGTAGTCCGGGTAAATGCGAATATTCTGGCCATCATCAGTGATGAGAGCCAGTCATGATGTGTATGGAAGACATCCTCTTTCTATTGAAAGTAGTGGAATTTGACTATGATGGGTCCGAGTGGCTCCCCATTCTTCGGTGCGGACTGTAAACTTCTGTGCACACGGACAAGGGTGGGGGCGTAATAGAGGCCTAGGATTCCTGTAACAATTTATCTATGAACAGGGTAGGCCGCAATTCGCCTACGGTCTCGAGTCCCTCTCTCACGCCAAAAATACAACCGTTCCCCCGGCGCTATCGTTTGTCAAGGCCCTCACCTTGGAAGTAAGTTTGACGACATCTGATGACAGCCGATTGACTTGCTCTTCCAGTGTCACCACTTTGTGGGAGTAAATATTTGCACCGCCCTACAGGCTATTGAGACGGGTGTCCTGTTTCGCCAAGTCTTCTTTAACGGAGTCGATCTTTGTTTTGAGCTAAGTGGCGAGAGTGGCTATTTTGCAGATAGGTCAATGCAGCATTCACTGAGAGCCTCTTTCTGCCAAGGGAATGCCTGACAGCTTTGAAAGACGTTTTGGACACCAGTGAAAATGGGTAACTTTGTTAAAGCAAGGCCCCTGAACTCTCGTGTATTTTCTGCATTATGCAATGATATGGGCAGAGACCATGTAACGCTTTTACAACATACAGAAGTGCGCTGGTTATCAAGGGGCAAAGTATTTACACGTTTTTTAAAATTGAGAGACAAGCTTAAAGTTTTCTTTACTGACCATAATTTTCACTGGTCTGACCTCTTGCATGATGACAAGTTTCTCACACAACTGGCCTATCTGGGTGATGTTTCATCTCGCTTGAATGATCTGAATTTAGGATTAAAGAGACTCTCCGCAACTATATTCAATTTGCGGGACCAAATTGAGGCTATGATTAAGAAGTTGGAGCTGTTCTCTGTCTGCATTAACAAGGACAACACACAGGTCTTTCCATCATTGTATGATTTTTTTGTGAGCAAATGAACTCAAGCTTACGGACAATGTCAAATGTGATATAGCGAAGCACCTGAGTGAGCTGGGTGCGCAATTACGCAGGTACTTTCCCGAAACGGATGACACAAACAACTGGATTCGTTATCCCTTTCATGCCCTGCCTCCAGTCCACTTACTGATATCTGAACAAGAGACTCTTGCTGTTCTGTGACAATGTAATTTAATCAGAAGCCACTGACAGATTCCTGGATAGGGCTCCGCTCTTTCTACTAAGCGAGCATATGGAATTGTTTTAAGATGGTTATACCATGGATCATTTAGCTATTTGCTTTAGAATTTTAGGACCCCTTTAGGTAACAATAAAATATATACAGTACACAAATGATTTGATAAAATATTGAATTGGCCTTTATGATTATAGCCCATAGAAACGCATTGAAAAACACATTCATAAATGGCAAAAAAGACAATAAAACAATTTATCATGAGGACTAAGGTTTTGAGGTGTCTGTCCTATATGTAGGAGTTATAAGAAAGCTCAGGAAATATTTTTGTTCTTTTGGACCCTATAATTTTGTTGGCAAAAAAACTACCTTTATACTTCCATTCATTTGTATGGGTTACATTTCAATGGGTTCCCGTGACACTTGTGGAGAAGATCGTAAACGTTCGTGAGAGTCTCATCCTTCCATAGAGTGGTCATATTAGTTTGTAGCCCAAACGGTTCAGACGCTACAGAGAGAAGTTGGCACATCAGCGTTACCGACTTCAGATGAGTCCTATTGGGCTTGTGGGAGTCGTGGAGCAAAACAGCGAACACGTTCATGTTCGTACCAGTCTTATCTTTCCATAGAGGGGTCATGTTGTACTGTTCTACAGACGCTTTTGTGAGAAGACCGATTTTCGGGATGTTTCACCTTCCACCGCAGATACGGAAGGCCGACATGGGCTGATTCGGTGGGTTGAGACGCAGCCCATGCAAGAAAACAGATATCTCTAACTTAAACTGAAGAATTTTGATGGGGATTTTGTTATTTTGTTACTTACTGTAGATTGATGCACGGGTGCGTCAATAGACTCTTAAGGATTATGTCTTTACTCTCCCCAGTAGGTCCTATGATTGAGTGTAGTCTGGCCCAGGGGTGCGAAGGTGCACAGCAAGGCACTGCAGTGAACAACCACTCTTGCTGTCTTTGCCTGGCCGGCTCCCCTCTCTCCACTGGGATTCTCTGCCTCTGACCTTATTACAGGGGCTGAGTCATTGGCTTGCTCGCGCTCTCCCATGCCGTCCCTAGGAGGGTGCATCATGCCATGCCAGGCTTTTTTTCGCTATACTTAACTTGAGTGGGTTGAGTCACTGATGTGATCTTCCTGTCCGGTTTTGTGCCCCCTCGAACTTGTGCGCTGGGGGAGATGTGCTATACTCAGCTTTGGTGGCCCTGTCCGGGGGTAATTTGGATGGGGTCACAGTGTCCCACGACCCCGCCCCGTCTCAGAGTCCCCAGTAACTGTTCTGCAATAGTCTATCTGCCAGGGTGCTAGGGTCAGTCTGTCCTATCTCTGTGTAATTCTCCTGTTTTATCTGGTATCCTGTGTGATCTTATGTATGCTCCCTCTAACCCCCCCCCCCTCTCTCTCTCTACCTTCCCGGAGGACCTGAGCCAAAGGACAATGCCTCAGGACTACATGGCCTGATGACTCCTGTCTGTCCCTGTCCCCAGTCCACCTTGTCGTGGTTCTGATCCAGTTTCTGCTGCTCTTAATGCGGCTATGGAACCCTGACCTGTTCAACGGATGTGCTACCTATGAAATAAATGATAAAATACGCATAGGCAAGCACACAATTTTCTCAACTCAATGATCAAACAATATGAATGTAATTTGCTAGTTGCCACGGAAACAGTTCAATTAAATGAGCCCTACCTAACACACGGACACTGCTAATGGGGTGCCTTCAGAAGGCAGAGCTATGAAGAACCAAACACACACCTGGTTTCTCATGTAGATGATTAAGGAAAAGTAGACGCTAAGCACTGAGTCATTGAGAGAGAGAGAGAGAGAGAGAGAGAGAGAGAGAGAGATGAGAGAGAGAGAGAGAGAGAGAGAGAGAGAGAGAGAGAGAGAGAGAGAGAGAGAGAGAGAGAGAGAGAGAGAGAGAGAGAGAGAGAGAGAGAGAGAGAGAGAGAGAAATTGTTTATGGGTGTACATCCTTCCTGTTGACACCACCCTACCACCACCACCGCCTCCACAGCCAGGTCTGGTTAACACATGAGAGGAAATGAGAGGAAATATGGGTAATTGTCAGGGCTGCTGTGTAGAAAGTGTTGCTTCAGCAGAATGTGTTCCTCAATAGTACAACAACAGCCCAGATTACCACTGCCTCTGACAGGGTCTGCTACAAGGTGGGGTGTTGGTAGGTTGAGGTGAAGATGGGTAAAACTGAACTGATGCCTCATCCCAGGACTGGCGTTATGGGGGGGCCTTAGGGGCCTGACCCACCTTACCATACCTCCTTGCCCGTCCAAATAAAATATTTAAATATTGATCATATATTTGTCGACAGAAAGACTCATCAATCTCTGATAAAGCATCCGAGCGAGCAAAACAGCGTCCCGCTGTCTCCGCATGTGTCGACCATGTATCAGATGCTGTCTGGACCAAAAGAGCATGGCATGTCATACTATTTCTGGCCAGACAGCATCAGATACATGGGCTACATATAGTAAGACAGAGGGGCGCTGCTTCGTTCACTAGTTTCAGCAGAGAGGAAGAGGCGAAGCGAGAGGGCTCACTCTCGTCTTTACGCTTCCACTACACCGACAGTGTCAGACGCTAAATAGTATGCAGCCTCATCTGCATATGTATGCAACAAAAGTTCAACATTCACCTTCTGCTACCATTTCTGTCAAGCAGTCTGCGCATACAGTTTGACGCATACGCTCAATAAATACAACGTATGCACCACATACGCACTGCGAAGCAAACGCAGCTTTTCATTGGGAATGAATGCAATTCTCGTGTACCAAAATGCAAAACACTGTCGGTGTGTTCAAAGCGTTAGGACAACAACTCACACTCTTAGGGCGGAGACATGAGCCTCTCGTCACCATATACACATATGTGGTTTCAGTCTCTTGCGAATTTGAAAAGAAAGTTGGCGATGCACAGTGCACTGTTAGGATGCTGGCTTCACCTAAAGAACTGGTACCCATTTTAAGCCCAAAATGCAAATTCTGTCCCATGGTTAACAACTCCTCGGTTAATACCTATTGTAGGTTAGTCAAACAAGAAGCCATGTCAGTATATACGAGACAAACAAACCACATTCAGAAGAATGTCACTAGAACAGAAGAACAGGCACTCAATGAATTCATGAAAGATTCATCTTTGGTTATAAAACTTGGGGGGTGCTGTGGTTGTTCTAGACTATGAAAAATATAAAGAAGAAATTCAGAGACAACTAAAAAATAGCTCTGGATTGTTTCAAATCACAAGTGTGTAGGTCTATGGCCATTTGGGAAGCCGGCAATTTAGGCAGCCCATGTTGCAAAATATTTATGAAGATAATGTGTCTTTAGTATAATTAAAAATGTTGAAACAAGAAGCAGGGAGGGAGATGGTTTGTCTCGCTCCAGAATGTTCTCAGCTCTCCAGAATGCATGCTCTCAGCTCTCCAGAATACATGCTCTCAGCTCTCCAGAATGCATGCTCTCAGCTCTCCAGAATACATGCTCTCAGCTCTCCAGAATGCATGCTCTCAGCTCTCCAGAATGCATGCTCTCAGCTCTCCAGAATGCATGCTCTCAGCTCTCCAGAATACATGCTCTCAGCTCTCCAGAATGCATGCTCTCAGCTCTCCAGAATACATGCTATCAGCTCTCCAGAATGCATGCTCTCAGCTCTCCAGAATACATGCTCTCAGCTCTCCAGAATACATGCTATCAGCTCTCCAGAATGCATGCTCTCAGCTCTCCAGAATACATGCTCTCAGCTCTCCAGAATGCATGTTCTCAGCTCTCCAGAATGCATGCTCTCAGCTCTCCAGAATACATGCTCTCAGCTCTCCAGAATACATGCTATCAGCTCTCCAGAATGCATGCTCTCAGCTCTCCAGAATACATGCTCTCAGCTCTCCAGAATGCATGTTCTCAGCTCTTCAGAATGCATGCTCTCAGCTCTCCAGAATGCATGCTCTCAGCTCTCCAGAATGCATGCTCTCAGCTCTCCAGAATGCATGCTCTCAGCTCTCCAGAATACATGCTCTCAGCTCTTCAGAATGCATGCTCTCAGCTCTCCAGAATGCATGCTCTCAGCTCTCCAGAATGCATGCTCTCAGCTCTCCAGAATACATGCTCTCAGCTCTCCAGAATGCATGCTCTCAGCTCTCCAGAATGCATGCTCTCAGCTCTCCAGAATGCATGCTCTCAGCTCTCCAGAATGCATGCTCTCAGCTCTCCAGAATACATGCTCTCAGCTCTCCAGAATGCATGCTCTCAGCTCTCCAGAATACATGCTCTCAGCTCTCCAGAATACATGCTCTCAGCTCTCCAGAATACATGCTCTCAGCTCTCCAGAATGCATGCTCTCAGCTCTCCAGAATACATGCTATCAGCTCTCCAGAATGCATGCTCTCAGCTCTCCAGAATACATGCTCTCAGCTCTCCAGAATACATGCTATCAGCTCTCCAGAATGCATGCTCTCAGCTCTCCAGAATACATGCTCTCAGCTCTCCAGAATGCATGTTCTCAGCTCTCCAGAATGCATGCTCTCAGCTCTCCAGAATACATGCTCTCAGCTCTCCAGAATACATGCTATCAGCTCTCCAGAATGCATGCTCTCAGCTCTCCAGAATACATGCTCTCAGCTCTCCAGAATGCATGTTCTCAGCTCTTCAGAATGCATGCTCTCAGCTCTCCAGAATGCATGCTCTCAGCTCTCCAGAATGCATGCTCTCAGCTCTCCAGAATGCATGCTCTCAGCTCTCCAGAATACATGCTCTCAGCTCTTCAGAATGCATGCTCTCAGCTCTCCAGAATGCATGCTCTCAGCTCTCCAGAATGCATGCTCTCAGCTCTCCAGAATACATGCTCTCAGCTCTCCAGAATGCATGCTCTCAGCTCTCCAGAATGCATGCTCTCAGCTCTCCAGAATGCATGCTCTCAGCTCTCCAGAATGCATGCTCTCAGCTCTCCAGAATACATGCTCTCAGCTCTCCAGAATGCATGCTCTCAGCTCTCCAGAATACATGCTCTCAGCTCTCCAGAATGCATGTTCTCAGCTCACCAGAATGCATGCTCTCAGCTCTCCAGAATGCATGCTCTCAGCTCTCCAGAATGCTCTCAGCTCTCCAGAATACATGCTCTCAGTTCTCCAGAATACATGTTCTCAGCTCTCCAGAATGCATGCTCTCAGCTCTCCAGAATGCATGCTCTCAGCTCTCCAGAATGCATGCTCTCAGCTCTCCAGAATGCATGCTCTCAGCTCTCCAGAATGCATGTTCTCAGCTCTCCAGAATGCATGCTCTCAGCTCTCCAGAATGCATGCTCTCAGCTCTCCAGAATACATGCTCTCAGCTCTCCAGAATGCATGCTCTCAGCTCTCCAGAATGCATGCTCTCAGCTCTCCAGAATGCATGCTCTCAGCTCTCCAGAATGCATGCTCTCAGCTCTCCAGAATGCATGTTCTCAGCTCTCCAGAATACATGCTCTCAGCTCTCCAGAATGCATGCTCTCAGCTCTCCAGAATGCATGCTCTCAGCTCTCCAGAATGCATGCTCTCAGCTCTCCAGAATGCATGCTCTCAGCTCTCCAGAATACATGCTCTCAGCTCTCCAGAATGCATGCTCTCAGCTCTCCAGAATACATGCTCTCAGCTCTCCAGAATGCATGTTCTCAGCTCACCAGAATGCATGCTCTCAGCTCTCCAGAATACATGCTCTCAGCTCTTCAGAATGCACTCAGCTCTCCAGAATGCATGTTCTCAGCTCTCCAGAATACATGTTCTCAGCTCTCCAGAATGCATGCCCTCGGCTCTCCAGAATGCATGCTCTCAGCTCTCCAGAATGCACTCAGCTGTCTCCTGCCAATTCTTGTTTGTTCATGGTTTCATTCTGTGAATTGTTTGCCCTTTGATTGTTTTCTTGTTGTTTTATAAATTCCCCATTACATATGTCACCAGTAAGCCTAGTAAATGTACCATTAATCCCCCGTCATTTGGTTACATATATTTATTTTAAGGCATGTATTAATTACAGTAATGTACCTGGCTTGCTGTGAGCACATGTAGGACAGTGCCCCTTTGGCAATGTCTGATTGTCTTAACTCACCACAATAGAGAGATGAATGTGATTGGAAAGAACTGAATTTTCATCAGAATATTTTTTACTGTTTTTGCTTGTCGGATTTAGGCCTATGTACTTTACTTAGTTAAAGATGGACGTTATAGACTCTAGACCAAGACTGCTACAGACCTATATCTATCCTACCCTGCATTTCTAAGGTCTTTGAAAGCCAAGTTAACAAACAGATCACCAACCATTTTGAATCCCACCGTACCTTCTCAGCTATACAATCTGGTTTCCGAGCTGGTCATGGGTGAACCTCAGCAAAGCTCAAGGTCCTAAACGATGTCATAACCGCCATCGATAAGAGACAATACTGTGCAGCTGTATTCATCGACCTGGCCAAGGCTTTCGACTCTGTCAATCACTACATTCTTATTGGCAGACTTAACAGCCTTGGTTTCTCAAATGACTGCCTCGCCAGGTTCACCAACTACTTCTCAGACAGAGTTCAGTGTGTCAAATCGGAGGGCCAATTTTCCGGGCCTCTGGCAGTCTCTATGGGGGTGCCACAGGGTTCAATTCTCGGACTGACTCTTTTCTCTGTATACATCAATGATGTCGCTCTTGCTGCTGGTGAGTCTCTGATCCACCTCTACACAGACGACACCATTCTGTATACTTCTGGCCCCTCCTTGGACACTGTGTTAACTAACCTCCAGACGAGATTCAATGCCTATATTTACTTCATCACATTGCCAATGGTATTTGGTAGCATTGCCTTTAAATTGTTTAACTTGGGTCAAATGTTTAGGGTAGCCTTCCATAAGCTTCCCACAATAAGTTGGGTGAATTTTGGCCCATTTCCCCTGACAGAGCTGATGTAACTGAGCCAGGTTTGTAGGCCTCCTTGCTCGCACTCGCTTTCTCAATTCTGCCCACAAATATTCTATGGGCATGAGGTCAGAGTTTTGTGATGGGCACTCCAATACCTTGACTTTGTTGTCCTTAAGGCATTTTGCCAAAACTTTGGATGTATGCTTGGGGTCATTGTCCATTTGGAAGACCCATTTGCGACCAAGATTTAACTTCCTGACTGATGTCTTGAGATATTGCTTCAATATATCCACATTATTTTCCTCCCACATGATGCCATCTATTTAGTGAAGTGCACTAGTCCCTCCAGCAGAAAAACACCCCCACAACATGATGCTGTGGCTTCATGGTTCTTCACGGTTGGGATGGAGTTCTGTGGCTTGCAAGCCTCCCCCTTTTTCCTCCAAATATAACAATGGTCCTTATGGCCAAACAGTTCTATTATTATTTCATCAAACCTGAGGACATTTCTCCAAAAAGTACGATCTTTGTCCCCATGTGCAGCTGCAAACCTTAGTCTGACTTTTTTATGGCGGTTTTGGAGCAGTGGCTTCTTCCATGCTGAGTGGCCTTTCAGGTTATGTTGATATAGGACTCGTTTTACTGTGGATATAGATACTTTTGTACCTGTTTCCTCCAGCCTCTTCACAAGGTCCTTTACTGTTGTTCTGGGATTGATTTGTACTTTTCGCACCAAAGTACGTTCATCTCTAGGAGACAGAACGTGTCTCCTTCCTGAGCGGTATGAAGGCTGCGTCATCCCATGGTGTTTATACTGGCATACTATTGTTTGTACAGATGAACGTGGTACCTTCAGGCATTTGTAAATTGCTGCCAAGGATGAACCAGACTTGTGAAGGACCACAATTATTTTTCTGGGGTCTTGGCTGATTTCTTTTGATTTTCCCACAATGTCAAGCAAAGAGGCACTGAGTTTGAAGGTAGGCCTTGAAATACATCCACAGGTACAACTCCAATTGACTCAAATTATGTCAATTAGCCTATTAGAAGCTTCTAAAGCCATGACATACTTTTCTGGAGTTTTCCAAGCTGTTTAAAGGCACAGTCAACTTAGTATATGTGAACTTCTGACCCACTGGAATTGAAGTTGAGAGCTTCAAGTAGTCCACATTCATCTCCTTTGTCTTGATTACGTTGAGGGAGAGGTTGTTGTCCTTGCACCACATGGTCAGGTCTCTAACCTCTTCCCTATAGGCTGTCTCATCATTGTCGGTGATCATTCCTACCACTGTTGTTTCATCAGCAAACTTAATGGTGGTGTTGAAGTTGTGCCTGGATGCAGTCATGAGTGAACAGGGAGTACAGGAGGGGACTGAGCACGCACCCCTATGGGGCCCCCAAGTTGAGGACCAGCATGGCAGATTTGTTACCTACCCTTACCACCTGAGAAGTGGGAGGTGTTTAGTCCCAGGGTCCTTAGCATAGTGATGAGCTTTGAGGGCACTATGCTGTTGAACGCTGAGCTGTAGTCAATGAATAGCATTCTCACATAGGTGTTCCTTTTGTCCAGGTGTGAAAGTGCAGTGTGGAGTGCAATAGAGATTGCATCATCTGTAGATCTATTGGTGCGGTATGCAAATTGGAGTGGGTCTAGGGTTTCTGGGATAATGGTGTTGTTGTGAGCCATGATCAGCCTTTCAAAGCATTTCATGGCTACAGATGTGAGTACTATGGGTTGGTAGTACTTTAGGCAGGTTACCTTAGAGTTCTTGGGCACAGGGACTATGGTGGTCTGCTTGAAACATGTCGGTATTACTGACTCAGATAGGGAGAGGTTGAAAATATCAGTGAAGACACTTGCCAGGTGGTCAGCGCATGCTCACAGTACATGTCCTGGTAATCCATCTGGCCTTGTGAATGTTGACCTGTTTAAAGGTCTTACTCACATCGGCTGCAGAGAGCGTGATCACACAGTCGTTTGGAACAGCTGATGCTCTCATGCATGTTTCAGTGTTACTTGACTCGAAGCGAGCATAGAAGTTATTTATCTTGTCTGGTATGCTCGTGGCACTGGGCAGTTCTCAGCTGTGCTTCCATTTTAGTCTGTAATAGTTTGCAAGCCCTGCCACATCCGACAAGAGCCGGTGCAGTACGATTCGATCTTAGTCCTGTATAGACGCATTGCCTGTTTGATGGTTCGTCGGAGGGCATAGCGGGATTTCTTATAAGCTTCCGGGTTAGAGTCCCGCACCTTGAAAGCGGCAGCTCTACCCTTTAGCTCAGTGCTAATGTGTCCTGTAATCCATGGCTTCTGGTTGGGGTATGTACGTACAGTCACTGTGGGGAAGACATCCTCGATGCACTTATTGATAAAGGCAGTGACTGATATGGTGTACTCCTCAATGCCATCGGAAGAATCCCGGAATATATTCCAATCTGTGCTAGCCTATACAAAGGGGGATTCATATACAAATATCCATAATGGAATGATCCAAATAGATATCAATATTCTAAATATGAACAAATGTACAAAAATTCACATAAATAATAATACTGTAATAACTTAAAATATACAAATGCTATTTTCTGCATTATGGCAAGAGAAACAATCTCCTCTGATTGATTTGGGATGAGTGATTCCCTCCCTACACAGACGGTGAGGTCTCTCGCTTGATTAGGGCACAAAAACAATCTGCCTGTCATGTTTTGTCATATATTGTCTTGTCATTATGCTTTCCCTTCTGTTCGTTTCCCCCTGCTGGTCTTATTAGGTTCGTTCCCTCTTTCTATCCCTCTCTCTCCCCCTCCCTCTCTCACTCTCTCGCTCTCTCTTCTCTCTATCGTTCCGTTCCTGCTCCCAGCTGTTCCTATTCCCCTAATCAATCATTTAGTCTTCCCACACCTGTTCCCGATCCTTTCCCCTGATTAGAGTCCCTATTTCTTCCTTTGTTTTCCGTTCCTGTCCTGTCGGATCCTTGTATGTATTGGTCACCGTGCTGTGTTTGTGTATCGCCCAGTCGTGTCGTGTTTCCCTCAGATGCTGCGTGGTGAGCAGGTGTCTGAGTCTGCTAGGTTCAAGTGCCTTCCCGAGGCTACCTGCTGTTCAAGATCGAGTCTCCAGTCGGTTCTCGTCATTACGAGTGGAAGTTGTGTTTTTTGATTGTATTTTACTTTACTGGATTAAAGACTCTGTTTTCGCCAAGTCGCTTTTGGGTCCTCATTCACCTGCATAACAGAAGGATCCGACCAAGAATGGACCCAGCGACTATGGATTCTCTCTACTCTACTCTCGAGTTCCAGGGAGCGATGCTCGGCAGACACGAGCAGGAATTGTCTGCTGCTCGGCATGCCGTTGAGACCCTGGCCGCTCAGGTCTCCGACCTCTCAAGACAGTATCAGAGTCTTCGTCTCGTGTCACCAGCTACTTCCGGTTCTTCCGAGCCTCCGGAACCTAGGGTTAATAACCCACCTTGTTATTCTGGGCAGCCCACTGAGTGCCGCTCCTTTCTCACCCAGTGTGATATCGTGTTCTCTCTCCAACCCAACACATACTCAAGAGAGAGAGCTCGGATTGCCTACGTCATATCACTCCTTACTGGTCGGGCTCGGCAGTGGGGCACAGCTATCTGGGAGGCAAGCGCTGAGTGTACTAACAATTATCTGAACTTTAAAGAGGAGATGATAAGGGTTTTTGATCGCTCAGTTTTTGGGAAAGAAGCTTCCTGGTCCCTGTCTTCCCTATGTCAAGGTAATCGATCCATAACGGATTACTCAATAGAGTTTCGCACTCTTGCTGCCTCCAGTAACTGGAACGAGCAGGCGTTGCTCGCTCGTTTTCTGGAGGGACTCCACGCTAAGGTTAAGGATGAGATTCTCTCTCGGGAGGTTCCATCCAGCGTGGATTCTTTGATTGAACTCGCTATTCGCATTGAACGACGGGTAGATCTTCGTCACCGAGCTCATAGAAGAGAGCTCGCGTTAACTGTGTCTCCCCTCTCTCCGACACTACCGTCTTTCCCCACTGACTCAGGTGTTGAGCCCATGCAGCTGGGGGTATTCGCATCTCGACTAAGGAGAGGGAACGGAGAATCACCAACCGCCTCTGTCTCTATTGCGGTTCCGCTGGTCATTTTGTCATTTCATGTCCAGTTAAAGGCCAGAGCTCATCAGTAAGCGGAGGGCGACTGATAAGCGCTACTAGACGGTCCTCTCCGTCAAGTACATGTACTACTTTACCGGTCCATCTACGCTGGACCGGATCGGCAGCATCCTGCAGTGCATTAATAGACTCTGGGGCAGAGGGCTGTTTTATGGACGAAGCCTGGGCGCGGGAACATGACATTCCTCTCAGACAGTTAGGGAGCCCACGGTCATGTTTGCCTTGGATGGTAGTCCTCTCCCCAGTATATTATATGAAACACTACCTTTAACCCTCACTGTATCTGGTAACCATAGTGAGACCATTTCTTTTTTGATTTTTTGTTCACCTTTTACACCTGTTGTTTTGGGTCATCCCTGGCTAGTGTGTCATAATCCTTCTTTTGATTGGTCTAGTGGTTCTGTCCTTTCCTGGAGCGTTTCTTGTCATGTGAAGTGTTTAATGTCTGCTATTTCTCCTGTTTGTTCTGTCCCCTCTTCTCAGGAGGAACCTGGTGATTTGACAGGAGTGCCGGAGGAATATCATGGTCTGCGCACGGTCTTCAGTCGGTCCAGAACCAACTCCCTTCCTCCTCACCGGTCGTATGATTGTTGTTCTGATCTCTTTAAGAAGCGTTTTGCATCCGCTCCTATCCTTGTTGCACCTGACGTCACTAAACAGTTTTTTGTTGAGGTTGACGCGTCGGGGTGGGCGTGGGAGCCATTCTGTCCCAGCGCTCCGATACTGACGATGGGGTCCACCCTTGTGCGTATTTTTCTGCTTCTGCTCCTGGTCTTGCTGGGTCTCAGTCTGTTCCCTGCCATCGCATCTCTCCTGTTCTTGTTCCTGCCCTTGCTGTGTCTCAGTCTGTCCCTAGTTGTTACTCTCCTGGCCTGTTTGGTCCTGTTTGCTCTAAAGTTTTCAGTTCTCTACCCGTGTCTCATTTTTTTTTTTAGAGTAGTACCCTAGTTTCCCTTTTTTTTTCGTTTTTTCGTTACGGTCCTGAGGAGAGGTGTTGGGTTCTTTCTCGGGACGTGCTGGACCGTTTGATCTATGATTTCCTCCGTTGCCGCCAGTGTTCCTCCTCGAGAGCGCCAGGAGGCGCTCGGTGAGTGGGGGGGTACTGTCATGTTTTGTCATATATTGTCTTGTCATTATGCTTTCCCTTCTGTTCGTTTCCCCCTGCTGGTCTTATTAGGTTCGTTCCCTCTTTCTATCCCTCTCTCTCCCCCTCCCTCTCTCACTCTCTCGCTCTCTCTTCTCTCTATCGTTCCGTTCCTGCTTTCCAGCTGTTCCTATTCCCCTAATCAATCATTTAGTCTTCCCACACCTGTTCCCGATCCTTTCCCCTGATTAGAGTCCCTATTTCTTCCTTTGTTTTCCGTTCCTGTCCTGTCGGATCCTTGTATGTATTGGTCACCGTGCTGTGTTTGTGTATCGCCCAGTCGTGTCGTGTTTCCCTCAGATGCTGCGTGGTGAGCAGGTGTCTGAGTCTGCTAGGTTCAAGTGCCTTCCCGAGGCTACCTGCTGTTCAAGATCGAGTCTCCAGTCGGTTCTCGTCATTACGAGTGGAAGTTGTGTTTTTTGATTGTATTTTACTTTACTGGATTAAAGACTCTGTTTTCGCCAAGTCGCTTTTGGGTCCTCATTCACCTGCATAACACTGCCTAAATACCTATATTAATCCAAGTGTTCTGCCTAATCACTACACCCCTGGTCCATTGGTCCATGGAACAAACCCCTGGACAGACACCTAGGTCAATTAATTTGCCAAACATTCTACCCTTGGCCAGTGGATAGAGCCGTCAGACCTCAGTGGATAGAGCCTAAAGGGCTCCAGTTGAACTCATTACAATGGCTCACAGCACATTAGTGCTCCAGCCACATCTAGGGGCAGCCAGTCACAATGCCTCGTGCCAGATCAGCCACAACAGGCAGGTGGCACATAGACAAGCTATTGGTGCCTGCCAAGCCATACAGGAGTCTTTGTCAGAGCAAAGGTAGAGGCCCTAGTTTCATTCTCCTCCAATGAGGTGTGGCAGATCAGGATCCCAGCCTGAACTAAGAGTCTGAGCAGACTGGATGGAGACACAGCTGCAGACATTCAAGGACACAAACATGCACATACAGTAGATATGTATGGGGTGGAGAGACAGAGAGACAGACAGAGATGGAGAAAAAAATATGATGCATCAAACCAGGAAAGTGAGGAACTCATTAAACACAGTTTAATTGAGCTGTTAGGGTGAGCAAGACCTGCCCTCTGGTGGGGGTTCTTCAACATCACAACTATTTATCTTACTAGGTCATTCAGGGCAACAGTAAACATCTCGTCCCCCCACAATAACAAGCAAAGACTGGTGTAACTAAAGTACCAACAATTTAAACAATTAAATAATTCTATTGACAGTCATTTAGCCAACATATATTTTATTCATTACATATAAAAAGAACAGATATTTAAAAAATCAAAACAGGTGCTTATTTGAACCTTTCTTCACAGGGACTCAAATGTAAAAAGCCCACCACAGTCACATAGTCAGTCCCAGATAGGGTAGGACATCAGGGCCAGACTCACATCATCACTTTGTAGGCAACTCCAACTTGTAGTCCGCTCAAATTCATTACAACCAGTTCGACAGTCATTTTGAAGCAGGGTGCTACAGCAACCCTCCACTAGGAGGCAGGGTGAACCTAGGACATTTCACTTCTCTTCTCTCATCTCCATTCCTCCCTCCCTGCCCCATTCATCCCACATACGTGCCTGCCTGTCAGTCTCCCTCTCCCTCCATTATTTTTACCCCTTTTCTCCAATTTTCTCACCCTTCTCTTTCGGCCCTGAGCTCTTCTGCTCTGATCGGTTCCAGACTTGCCACTGAGCTCTTCTTGCCGACTCAACATTCCACAGTTGGAGACGATAACACACACACAATCCCCCTCACTCCTCTCCTTCCATCCTCCCTCCCCCTCTCTCTCCTCAGCCCCATTCGTCCGGTCTACAGAGCAGAAAAGAGCTGGTTTTGAAGCGTGGCTCACTGGCCCACCAAGAGTTTCTATCTAAAACTTCTCCAAAGCATTCCACGGAGCAGGACAGCAATCCGGTCATGAGAAGGAGCGAACTGTAAGAGGAATGTTATGAGGGGGAAGAAAACATCTGTCTTTGCCTCCTATTCAAACGGGAACCCAGAGGTTAGGGTTTTGGTTGATTCCCTGCATTGAATCTGGTTGTGACCAGCTAGAAACCTTACTTTCCTCCTCCCAATAATGTACTACACAAGGTTAAGACATGACAAGGAGAAATAAGAAGGATGAGTTGATCTTTCTATTACTAAATATTTGAATAATGGGGTGGATCGTTTCCCTTTTCAAACTAGTTCTTTGGTTTTCCTATCTGTATTTTGCATTGATATAGAGGGTACCCCTTAAGTAAGGTTCTCCAGTACCTTGTGGAATATACCACATACAAAAGTTTGTTGCAACATCCAGAAATGCAATACTGTATGTTATTTCATAGTTTTGATGTCTTCACTGTTATTCTACAATGTAGAAAATAGTAAAAATAAAGAAAAACCCTGGAATGAGTAGGTGTGTCCAAACTTTTGACTGGTTCTGTACATTTTGACTCACGTCAGATGTGTCACTTTTCAAGTGAATGACCTACAGGTGACCTAAGTTACACAACAAGACCAAAAGTATGTGGACATCTGTTAATCGAAAATCTCGTTCCAAAATAATGGGCATTAATATGGAGTTGGTCCCCCCTTTGTCGCTATAACAGCCTCCACTCTTCTGGGAAGGCTTTCCACTAGATGTTGGAGCATTGCTACGGGGACTTGCTTCCATTCAGCCACAAGAGCATTAGTGAGGTTGGGTAATTAGGCGTTGCTCGCAGTCGGCGTTCCAATTCATTCCAAAAGTGTTTGATGAGGTTGAGGTCAGGACCTCGCTTTGTGCACATGGGGCATTGTCATGCTGAAACAGGAAGCACAAAGTTGGAAGCACAGAATCGTCTTGAATATAATTGTATACTGTAGCGTTAATATTTCCCTTCACTGGAACTAAGGGGCCTAGCCCAAACCATTAAAAACAGCCCCAGGCCATTAGTCCTTCTCCACCAAACTTTACAGTGGGCATTATGCATTCGAGTAGGTAGTATTTTGCTGGCACCCGCCAAAGCCCAGATTCATCCGTTGGGCTGCCAGATGGTAAAGCGTGATTCATCACTCCAGAGAATGCGTTTCCAGAGTCCAGTGGTGGTGAGCTTTACACCACTCCAGCCTACGCTTGGCATTGAGCATGGTGATCTGAGGCTTGTGTGCCGCTGCTCGGCCACGGAAACCCATTTTCATGAAGCTTCTGACGAACAGTGTGTGGCTGACGAACGGGTGTGCCTGAAATAGCCGAATCTACTCATTTGAATGGGTGTCCACATACTTTTGGATATATAGGGTATGTTTTACATGGCTGCAGGTCAGTGTGTAATCATACCACCAACAAACACATACATTAACATGGGAAATCTAACCCTCCGTACCAGTCATGAGACTAACACTGACGTTCACCTACTTTACACCAGGTTACCCATCCAAAAGTCAAAGGAAGGAAATAAAACAAAAACAATTGAAAAGTACCTTAGTAATAATGCATAAACAAAGGAGTGAATGTCCTTTGCTTAAAGTAACTGTCTAGGGGCCTCCTGAGTGGCGCAGCGGTCTAAGGCACTGCAGTGCAGTGCTTGAGGTGCCACTACAGACCTGGGTGCGATACCAGGCTGTGTCACAACTGTCCGTGACCGGGAGTTCCATAGGGCGGCACACAATTGGCCCAGTGTAGTCCGGGTTAGGGGAAGGTTCGGCCGGGGGTGCTTTACTTGGCTCATTGCGCTCTAGCAACTCCTTGTGGCAGGCCAGGCGCCTGCAGGCTGACTTCACTCATCAGTTGAACAGTGCAGCTGGCGGGTGGGTGTTGAAAAGTGTGGTTTGGCGGGTCATGTATCGGAAGACGCATGACTCGACCTTCGCCCCTCCTGAGCCCTTTGGGGAGTTGCAGCAGTGAGACAAGATCAACAACAACAAAAAAGTAACTGTCTAGTGAAAATCTCACTTTTAAAAGTTCACATTCTGTTAACTCATAACCAAGTAATGTTGTTGACTTATCCTATATTCGTATTTGTGGTCAAAGCATGAACTGGAGAATAAAAAGACTTCAAAAACCCCAACTCCAACCTGTATCTCAGACTGTCTAAAGAAACGCTTGCTATTTCCTCATAGAGGATGATTTTATTCTCCTGTAGAGGATGGGCTGGCCAATCAGCGGTCTACTCGCATTAATATTTTTAATGACCGGTAAACTCCCGTACCATTCTGTTGTTGGGGTACACCCACACCATTCCAACAAGGAAAAGCTGCTTTTAAACATATCTAATTAAACATGATTTGAAGGAAAACTATTTAACTCGTAGTGTAATTAACTATAGGTCCTATTTCATAGAAATCTGGAAACACTGGACAGTTACTTTAAGGAATACATGTTGGCTCTTCTCGTGATTGTGGTAGAAAGTGCTAAAACAAACCCTCTAAAACCCTCTAGAATGTTACATACTAATACCCTTATCTACCCCATCACACTGTACCAAGACAACAAAAGACGGTATCGGTCTGTATCAACATCAAAACTCTGCCCCCCCCCCCCTCTCCTAATGCATGTGCAGTTGTGGTGAACAGGCCAGGGACTCTTTAAAATCACTCTAAAATCGTCTCTCTAACATCCCTGTCCTCTTCTCTTCCACACTGAAAGTATTGCTTTCCAACCAGTCTTTGCTGACGTGTCAGTCAGAACCGAAGGGAGTGAGGGAAGGGGACTGGCAACAACAAAAGCTTCACCACAACAACCAGAATTAGAAGGAGTATTCACTACAGATTCACTACAGCTGCACTGGACAAAAAAAAACACACAAACAAACCAAAAGGAAATATACAAAACAAACCTGAAGTTAACCTCAGGTAAATACTGTCATGGTCTCGATGGAGGCTGTGTTGATATTTGGATGATACTGAGTCTCCTGACGAGGGAAGAACTGGTGCAAAGCCTTAGTCTATGGCTTTTAGCATCTGCCTTTTAAACATAGCGACCAAAAACAGGAAGTGTTTGAAATGAAATGTGAAACTGACATGAGAAACATTATTGCTATACTACTAAGAAAAGCAGTTCATATTGTAATTTGCATATTATTAACCCCTTTGGGGAATGACTGTTTAAAGGGAATTTGATTGGCATCTGCTGCGCTCGACACAGCACAGACCTTCAGCATCTTCAACATCTCTTCAAACAGAACAGGGACATGAAATGTAGAAGCAGAATGCGTATCAGTCAGACAGTGGGTCAGTCAGTATTAGGTACTCCCAGGTGTCTCCTGCCCCGGGGGGGAGGGGCCAGTCCTGGTTGGCTGTGCTACTCCGGCTGCTCGTTGAGCTCCATGTCAGACACCAGGATGTTCTTCTCGGCCTGTTCGGAGGGGTTGGAGTTGGTGCGGCTGTAGCGCGCCCCCTCGTAAGATCCCCGGGAGCCTGCCTGGCGCCGGCGGTACAGGTAGATCACGCCAGCGACGAGGATCACCAACACCAGACCCGTCACCATGATCACAATCAGAGTGGGCAGGTGGTCCTCTTCAGCTGAGACAAACAGGGAGGGAGGGAGAGAGAGAGAAGGGGAGAAAGAGTGAGAGAGGGACATTTTTTTTTTTTACAGATTAGCATTACAGATTTAAACAAATCTAACATTTGATGACTTGAACAATCAACATGGGATATCCTATCCCTACTTACAGACTACCGCCAAAGCCTCAGCACCTGCAACGGAAAAGATAACATTCGAGTTGTGTTGTCAGCTCAGAGATGGCTTTTTGCAGATATAAATGAAGCACAGTAAGTGGTTATACAGCGTTGCTATCACTGTGTACATGTATGACATTGTCCATAGTGTTATTTGTCTGCGCTAAAGGGTGAGGCCTTCCTTACTGCGTGGCCGTTTGCAGATGACTCCGTGTGTGCGGTTCTTGCAGGGGCCTGGTTTCCAAAGGCCTGTGTTGCTCTGGATCCAGAAGCAGGTGTTGGGAAACAGCATGCTCAGGTTGGTGCCCTGCACCTCCCAGTTAGTGAACTTCACCTCAGCACTCTCAGACCACATCAGACTGCCCCCTGCAGGACAACACCAGGAACAACACGCACACACACACACACACGGCTGTCTGAAGAATATCTTGAAATAGCCCTGGAATACCCTAATGCAAAAAGGTGTGTATAAATCATGTATGTAATATATGAATGAGTATATGGATAGCATATGTCACTCTGATAAATTACTCTTCTTACAGTAGCCATTAGATTATATGACCTTACAGTATAGGATATTTACATGTTTTTAACAGTCTGTGTATACTTTTCACTGTGTACATCCTGAGGAGTTCCTTACCTTTGGAGTTAAAGGTCATACCCAGCCAGGCTCCATGGGCCTGCTCCTGGTAGCCCTGGATGTGTTCCCACACAAAGCCATTCTCTGTTTCATCCAGGACCGACAGCAGCTGGCCACCCACTGGGGGGTGAGAAAGGGTGAGAGAGAGAGAGAGAGAGAGAGAGAGGGAGGTAGAGAGAGAGAGAGGTAGAGAGAGAGAGAAAGGTAGAGAGAGAGAGAGAGAGAGAGAGAGAGGTAGAGAGAGAGAGAGAGAGAGGTAGAGAGAGAGGTAGAGAGAGAGAGAGAGAGAGAGAGAGGTAGAGAGAGAGGTAGAGAGAGAGAGAGAGAGAGAGAGAGAGAGAGAGAGAGAGAGAGAGAGAGAGAGAGAGGTAGAGAGAGAGAGAGAGAGAGAGAGAGAGAGAGAGAGAGAGAGAGAGAGAGAGAGAGAGAGAGAGAGAGAGAGAGAGAGGTAGAGAGAGATGGAGATGGAGATGGAGAGAGAGAGAGAGAGAGAGAGAGAGAGAGAGAGAGAGAGAGAGAGAGAGAGAGAGAGAGAGAGAGAGAGAGAGAGAGAGAGAGAAGGGAGGATAACCATATTGAGATAATTAAATGCTGTCAGAGAGGAGTTGACAGACAGAGAAAAAGAGAGATGATGATGATGATGAGGGAACATTAAAGTGGGAAATCAGGAGATAAAAAAGCGAGTGCATTTCAATAAAAGCTCAATGAATCACAACTAACTTAGACTTATTGGCGTATTTGGTCATTGACGTCAGTGCTGAGCGCTGAAAGCTCTCTCCGTGATAACAGCGATTGAATGGAGAGAACTGTAATGTTCTCTGTGTTCTTTTAGTGTCACAATGTGCATGTAAAGTGTCACATATAGAGAATGTTTGTATTTGTATTTATTATGGATCCCCATTAGCAACATATAGAGACTGTTTGTATTTGTATTTATTATGGATCCCCATTAGCAACATATAGAGACTGTTTGTATTTGTATTTATTATGGATCCCCATTAGCAACATATAGAGACTGTTTGTATTTATTATGGATCCCCATTAGCAACATATAGAGACTGTTTGTATTTATTATGGATCCCTATTAGCTAGATATAGAGACTGTTTGTATTTGTATTTATTATGGATCCCCAATAGCAACATATAGAGACTGTTTGTATTTATTATGGATCCCTATTAGCTAGATATAGAGACTGTTTGTATTTGTATTTATTATGGATCCCCATTAGCAACATATAGAGACTGTTTGTATTTATTATGGATCCCTATTAGCTAGATATAGAGACTGTTTGTATTTGTATTTATTATGGATCCCCATTAGCAACATATAGAGACTGTTTGTATTTATTATGGATCCCTATTAGCTACATATAGAGACTGTTTGTATTTGTATTTATTATGGATCCCCATTAGCAACATATAGAGACTGTTTGTATTTATTATGGATCCCTATTAGCTACATATAGAGACTGTTTGTATTTGTATTTATTATGGATCCCCATTAGCTACATATAGAGACTGTTTGTATTTGTATTTATTATGGATCCGCATTAGCTAGATATAGAGACTGTTTGTATTTGTATTTAATATGGATCCCCATTAGCTAGATATAGAGACTGTTTGTATTTGTATTTATTATGGATCCCCATTAGCTAGATATAGAGACTGTTTGTATTTATTATGGATCCCCATTAGCTAGATATAGAGACTGTTTGTATTTATTATTGATCCCCATTAGCTACATATAGAGACGGTTTGTATTTATTATGGATCCCCATTAGCTAGATATAGAGACTGTTTGTATTTATTATGGATCCCCATTAGCTAGATATAGAGACTGTTTGTATTTGTATTTATTATGGATCCCCATTAGCAACATATAGAGACTGTTTGTATTTGTATTTATTATGGATCCCCATTAGCAACATATAGAGACTGTTTGTATTTGTATTTATTATGGATCCCCATTAGCAACATATAGAGACTGTTTGTATTTATTATGGATCCCCATTAGCAACATATAGAGACTGTTTGTATTTATTATGGATCCCTATTAGCTAGATATAGAGACTGTTTGTATTTGTATTTATTATGGATCCCCAATAGCAACATATAGAGACTGTTTGTATTTATTATGGATCCCTATTAGCTAGATATAGAGACTGTTTGTATTTGTATTTATTATGGATCCCCATTAGCAACATATAGAGACTGTTTGTATTTATTATGGATCCCTATTAGCTAGATATAGAGACTGTTTGTATTTGTATTTATTATGGATCCCCATTAGCAACATATAGAGACTGTTTGTATTTATTATGGATCCCTATTAGCTACATATAGAGACTGTTTGTATTTGTATTTATTATGGATCCCCATTAGCAACATATAGAGACTGTTTGTATTTATTATGGATCCCTATTAGCTACATATAGAGACTGTTTGTATTTGTATTTATTATGGATCCCCATTAGCTACATATAGAGACTGTTTGTATTTGTATTTATTATGGATCCGCATTAGCTAGATATAGAGACTGTTTGTATTTGTATTTAATATGGATCCCCATTAGCTAGATATAGAGACTGTTTGTATTTGTATTTATTATGGATCCCCATTAGCTAGATATAGAGACTGTTTGTATTTATTATGGATCCCCATTAGCTAGATATAGAGACTGTTTGTATTTATTATTGATCCCCATTAGCTACATATAGAGACGGTTTGTATTTATTATGGATCCCCATTAGCTAGATATAGAGACTGTTTGTATTTATTATGGATCCCCATTAGCTAGATATAGAGACTGTTTGTATTTGTATTTATTATGGATCCCCATTAGCTAGATATAGAGACTGTTTGTATTTATTATGGATCCCCATTAGCAACATATAGAGACTGTTTGTATTTATTATGGATCCCCATTAGCTAGATATAGAGACTGTTTGTATTTGTATTTATTATGGATCCCCATTAGCTAGATATAGAGACTGTTTGTATTTATTATGGATCCCCATTAGCTACATATAGAGACTGTTTGTACTTATTTTAGATCCCCATTAGCGGCTCTTCCTGCGGTCTGGCAAAAGTAAGGCAGTTATACAATTTTAAAAACATTATAATACATTCATAACTGATTTCAGAACACACAAAGTGTGTGCCCTCAGGCCCCTACTACAGAAGATCTCTAGGATACGTGTGTGTGTATAGTGCGTATGTTATCATGTGTGTGTACGCATCAAATCAAACTTAATTTGTCACACGCGCCGAATACAACAAGTGTAGGCTTACATACAAGCCCTTAACCAACAGTGCAGTTCAAGAAGAGTTAAGAAAATATTTACCAAATAAACTAAAGCAAAAAATAATAAAAAAGTAACACAATAAAATAACAATAACGAAGGCTATATAAAGGGGATACCAATATCGAGTCAGTGTGTGAGGGTACAGGTTAGTTGAGGTAATTTGTACATGTAGTTAGGGGTGAAGTGACTATGCATAGATAATTATGTGCATGTGTCTGTGTGTATGTGTATGTGCATGTGTCTATGCCTAAGTTTGTGTTGCTTCACAGTTCCGCTGTTCCATTATCTGTTTTTTAAATCTGATTCTACTGCTTGCATCAGTTACCTGATGTGGAATAGTGTTCCATGTAGTCATGGCTCTTTGTAGTACTGTGCACCTCCCATAGACTGTTCTGGACTTGGGGACTGCGAAGAGACCTCTATGTCTTGTGGGTTATGCATGGATGTGCATGGGTGTCTCGGGGCTCCCGAGTGGCGCAGCAGTCTGAGACACTGCATCTCAGTGCTAGAGGCATCACTACAGACCCTGGTTTGCTTCAGGCTGTATCACAACCGGCCGTGATTGGGAGTCCCATAGGGCTGCGCACAATTGGCCCAGCGTCGTCCAGGTTAGGGTTTGGCCAGGGTAGGCCGTCATTGTAAATAAGAATTTGTTCTTAACTTACTTGGCTAGTTAAATAAAGATTGAAAGAATAAGTCTGAGCTATGTGCTAGTTGTTTAAACAGACAGCTCGGTGCTTTCAACATGTCAATACCTCTCACAAATACAACTAGTGATGAAGTCAATCTCTCCTCCACTTTGAGCCAGGAGAGATGGATTATTAATGTTTGCTCTCTGTGTACATCCAAGGGCCAGCTGTGCTGCCCTGTTCTGAGTCAATTGCAATTTCCCAAGTCCCTCTTTGTGGCACCTGACCACACATTGAACAGTAGTCCAGGTGCAACAAAACCAGGGCCTGTCAGACCTGCCGTGTTGATAGTGGTGTTAAGAAGGCAGAGCAACGCTTTATTATGGACAGCCTTCTCCCCATCTTAGCTACAGTTTATCATTATGTTTTGACCATGACAGTTTACAATCCAGGGTTGCTCAAAGCAGTTTAGTGACCTCAACTTGCTCAATTTCCACATTATTTATTACAATATTTAGTTGAGGTTTAGAGTTTAGTGAATGATTTGTCCCAAATACAATGCTTTTAGTTTTTTTATATTTAGGACTAACTTATTCCTTGCCGCCCATTCTGAAACTAACTGCATCTCTTTGTTAAGTGTTGCAGTCATTTCAGTCGCTATAGTAGCTTTACTCAAAGCCAGTGGCATGTTGTTAGTAAAGATTGAAAAAAGTAAGGGGCCTAGACAGCTACCCTGGGGAATTCCTGATTCTACCTGGATTATGTTGGAGAAGCTTCCATTATAGAACACCCTCTAAGTTCTGTTAGACAGGTAACCCTTTATCCACATTATAGCAGGGGGTGGAAAGCTATAACACATGTTTTTTCCAGCAGCAGACTATGATCAATAATGCCAAAAGCCGCACTGAAGTCCAGCAAAACAGCCCCTACAATCTTTTTATCATCAATTTCTCTCAGCCAATCATCAGTCATTTGTGTAAGTGCTGTGCATGTTGAATGTCCTTCCCTATATGCGTGCTGAAAGTCTGTTGTCAGTTTGTTTACTGTAAAATAGCATTGTATCTGGTCAAACACATTTTTTTTCAAAACGTTACTAAGGGTTGGTAACAGGCTGATTGGTTGGCTATTTTAGCCAGTAAATGGGGCTTTACTATTCTTAGGTAGCGGAATGACTTCTGCTTCTCTCCAGACCTGAGGGCACACACTTTCTAGTAGGCTTAAATTGAAGATATGGCAAATAGGAGTGGCAATATCGTACGTTATTATCCTCAGTAATTTTCCATCCAAGTTGTCAGACCCTGGTGGCTTGTCATTGTTGATAGACAACAATATTTTTTCACCTCTTCCACACTCACTTTAAGGAATTCAAAATAACAATTCTTGTCTTTCATAATTTGGTCAGATATACTTGGATGTGTAGTCTCAGCGTTTGTTGCTGGCATGTCATGCCTAAGTTTGCTAATCTTGCCAATTAAAAAATCAATAAAGTAGTTGACAATGTCAGTTGGTTATGTGACGAATGAGCCATCTGATTCAATAAATGACAGAGCCGTGTTTGCCTTTTTTCCCAAAACTTCCTTGAAAGTGCTCCAAAGCAATTTAGTATAATTCTTTATGTAATTTATCTTTGTTTCATAGCATAGTTTCTTCTTCTTTTTATTCAGTTTAGTCACATGATTTCTCAATTCGCAGTACTTTTGCCAATCGTTTGTACAGCCAGACTTATTTGCCATTCCTTTTGCCTCATCCCTCTCAACCATACCATTTTTCAAATCCTGATCAATCCACGGGGATTTAACAGTTTTTACTGTCATTTTCTTAATGGGTACATGCTTATTGGAAACTGGGATAAGCAATTTCCTAAATGTGTCAAGTGCGATGTCTGTTCGCTCCTCATTACACACCATGGACCAACAAATATTATTTACATCAACAACATAAGGTCACTATGACCTCTCCTACACTATATTAGGCCCAGCCTTTGGAACTTTGTATTTCCTAGATATGGCTACTATATTGTGATCACTACATCCGATGGATCTGAATACTGCTTTCAAGCACATGTTGCTGATTTCATTCTACCCTGGTAGGTTGCCGACAGAAGGTTGCCGACGTCAACTTCAAAATCGTAGAGGAAGGAGTAGGAGTAGGCACAGTGGCCGCAGACACAGGTACCCCCAGCAACAAAGGTGCAGGAGATCAGGCGGCAAAACTATTTGTTATTCTGAATTCGCTTCGGGCCTCTCGTTGGGAGAGCATTGCGGGAGTACTGCTTTGCGTGAGGCCGCTGTCTTCGGCTTCCACAGCTCAAGACATGCGACCATCGTTGATTGCCATGCTCCTCTTGCTGTGCTCCTTCGACTCCGCTATCAGTTGGGGAAAGTGTGGCAAGAGATGGCTCCCCTGGTGAACGAACTCCAGGAAACACCGGCCAGTCGGATAACGACAAACGACAAGGCTGAGATGCATCCAACAAGCGCGAAACGCCGTCCAGCCATAGGTAGGTAAGGAAAACATTTTACACTGCGTTTTCCCTAGTTTTTTAAGTAGGCTGGTGACCTGCGTAATCAAGGAAGCCCCCTCAAGCCTTTAATCCTCGGCAGCAAACAATTGCCGCATTGGAACTCTGAGTGATCCGGTTTGTCCCAAAAAAAAAGCGTAGTAGATAGAGCTCCTACAGGGCTGGAACCATTAATTTACTTCTCCAGACAAGGAGGGCTCCATTGGAAAACTAATCTGGGACTAACTTTGTTAGCTTGATGGCTAGCAGTTTAGCTAGGTTAGCGACTCTTTCAAGTAGGCTTTAACCTGTCAGTTAAGCGGGATTCCAGGACAAGAAATAGCGGTCCTAGTTACTAAAACCGCGTCGCGGAATCCACTGGTGTGCGTCCAAAATGGCATCCTATTCTCTACAGGGCACTGGTTAAAAGTAGTGTACTACATAGGGAAATGGGTACCATTTGGGACACAGCCGATGTGCATGTAAAAAGACTAAGGAGTGTCTGGCTGACTAAGGGCATTGGCAGTTGACAGAGTGTCCTCCTTACCCTTCCTGCAGGAGGAGTGGGCGTCGGTCTGCAGCCGGAGGTTCTGCAGGTTGAAGGAGTAGCAGTGGTTCCTGAAAGGCACCCAGGCCCAGTCGCCCAGAGAGTGAGGGCACTGTCCTGGGAAACTCCACTTGTGCACCACAGCCTCCTCTGGTGGAGAGAGAGAGAGAAAGAGAGAAAGAGAGAGAGAGGGAAAGAGAGAGAGAGAGGACAGGGCTTACACACACTATTTAACTTACACACATGTTCATATACTGTATTACCCTATTGATAAGGCACACACACAAACATGCACACAGACATGTATGCACACAGACACACACACACCTGTATTAATCTGACAGATGGCAGCGTCCAGTTTAGCATCACAGGGGGTCATAGTCCACTGCCCCACCGTGGTCATGTGACCACATCCAGACAGTGTATTAGGCTCCCCATCCCGCCAGGCAGTGTAAATCAGGTCCTCCTCGCCCAACCAGCTGAAGCTCCGTCCCTGAGTGTGGAACAGAAGAGGAGTTAATCATAATATTCTGACCCCAAATCTTACCTCATTGGTCAATCTAGTTAAATCAACCTTTGAAGATCTGATTATATCAATGTAATATTGATTTGTCGTGATACAGGGCCTCACCCCATAGTTGTAAAGGCCTATCCATGCTGGGAGGTGTAGGCTGTTCATCAGCAGGGTGAGGTAAGCCTGTTGGTAGGGGTCTCTCACTGAAGCCAACGTCCCGTTCAGAGACTCGCACACATGCAGCGCCCCCATCCAGTCCAGGCGCTTCTTCACTATGCGGTACGACACCCCACCCAGGTCCAGGGCTCCGGACAGGGAGGAGGGCAGGAGGGCAGCGCCAGGGGGCAGAGCTGGGTCTAAGGAGACAAAGTTAAATCAGTATATAAAGGAAACTGTTTCTGCTGACTGATATAAACACAACTGTTTAATGTATCAGGTATGTGTTTCAGTAGGTACAGTACTATGTAACAGATTCACACAGGAATGTTTGTCTGTTACATAATTCACACTGGTTAGTTATGCTATGCACTGTTGAATTGCAAGTGCCTGTGCTGTTTGGAGTTGTGACATCTCCTGCCTGTACCTTGTTTCTTCTGGCAGATGTAGCCATGGTTCTCCATCTCACAGGCCCGGGATGCCCACATGCCCGTATTTTTTGTTGGGTTCCCATGGATCATCACCACACAGTTCCCCTGTTAGGTGACAATGATGTCATCAACAATGGACATGACAAATCCTGGACCCACGGACCAAATATGTGTCCCAAATGGCACCATATTCCATATATAATGAACTACTTTTGACTAGTACCCTAGTTCTGAAGTAGTGCACTATGTAGGGAATAGGGTGCCATTTGGAATGCCGCCAAAGACTGGATTAATACAGAAAAAGATTAGACCAGGGTGGTATGTACCGGAGTCTTGTTGTGGAGTGGTCCACTGTTGTCCAGGGGTTCTCCAGAGGCCCAGTTGGTGTAGCTGAGGAGTCCAGGACGAGCCCACTGGAAGTGGCCTTTAGAGTCAGACGTCAACCCCAACCACAGGTCAAAACTCACATTGGACAACAGAGTTGTGACAAAGGCTGTGGGAGACAGCATGCATGATGTCATTCAGTGCTTCCCAAACTTTTTCAAACATTTTTCATCACTGAGGAACTGGACAAGTTATAAAGGTTATAAAAAGCTCTCTAAGGTCTGCAATAACTGACATGACACCCCCCCCCACGCCGAATGCCCGATAGTTTGGAAACCACTGATGTTATTGATGGTGTATGTATGTGTTTGTTTGTGTGTGCGTGTGTGAGTGTGTGCGTGCGTGGGTGGGTGCGCGTGTGATTGAGTGTGTGCGTGCTTGCGTGTGTGAGTGAGTGTGTGCGTCAGTTGAGTATAAAACTACCTTGCTCCACGTGATTGGGCACCACAGCCAAGGCTCCTCCTTGAAACTCACACATGAGCCTGGCTCCTGACCATATGGCCTTCTGGTTCTCCTCATGACCAAACACCTTATAACACTACACACACACAAACAGGAAGGTCAGAGGTCAGGTCAGGAAGGACCACCATGCTCTCACACGTAACACAACCCAGGAGAAACCAGTACCTCAGGTGAGAGGTCTGTTTGAGGTCTAACGTGAGATCTGATAACAACTGAGAGGCTAAAACGGAAGATCAAATCAAAACATAACACAGTAATGTCACATTCATATAACTGTCACATCTTTATCAGCACAGTAGAAACTACAAAACCCAGGAGCCCTACCTTGTGCAGGAAGGGGCTCCAGCCATTGGGGCAGCCCATGGGGGGCAGGGGGGTAGAGGGGGTGGGTGGGATGGTGCCTGTGACATTCACTCTCTTACAGACGTAGGGCAGGTCTGAGTGGCATTTCTGATCTGCCCACTCCGCTGTAGAACGTTTTAGAATGAAAGATGGAATATAGTTTTTTTTAAATCACAAAATAAGCTATTTACAGGACAAACTGCACAGTATCCCAGAATCCTCACCTTTGCTGACTGACATGTGGACACACTTGCGGTCGCGGCTGAGTGGGTGTGGCCTGCCGAGAGCCCAGGACACATAGTTGAGCACAGAGTGGTCTGACCAGTGGAAACGGCCATCGTTCTCATACGTATGAAGCCCCACCCACCAGTGGTCCCCCTCTACCTTGGTCATCTGCAGGCGAGGGAGAAAACACACGTGACCTCTAGTCATGCACATTTGACCTCCAGTGACATGCAGCGATGTACAGTACAGCATAGACTATAGGCTTGGTACCATATGTAGAGATATGAAAGTGCCCATGTGGATGTTTAATTTTGTCACGTTCTTCATGAACATGAAGTAGTAATGAAAGGGTTATAACTTTTTTTATGAAGGGTTATAAAGGTTATGTAGCGCACCTTGTGCACTAGGAAGGCCTCCTTCTCAACAGTGGATGTGTTACTTTATGAAGGGTGCCTCGTGTCTGTGCCTCGACCTAGGTTGGGCAAAACTAAACATGGCAGTGTTCACCTTAGCAATCTCACTTCCTGCCATTATTGAAAGAGATCGTGATACCTGACATCTTAAAATAGGGCTACTTAATGTTAGAGCCCTCACTTCAAAGGTAGTTATAGTCAATGAACTAATCACTGATCATAATCTTGATGTGATTGGCCTGACTGAAACATGGCTTAATCCTGATGAATTAACTGTGTTAAATGAGGCCTCACCTCCTGGTTACACGAGTGACCATATCCCCCGTGCATTCTGCAAAGGCGGAGGTGTTGCTAACATTTACGATAGCAAATTTAAATTGACAAAAAAATATATGTTTTCGTCTTTTGAGCTTCTAGTCATGAAATCTATGCAGCCTACTCAATCACATTTTATAGATACTGTTCACAGGCCTCCTGAGCCTTAAACAGCATTCCTCACTGAGTTCCCTGAATTCCTATTGGACCTTGTAGTCATAGCAGATAATATTCAAATTTTTGGTGACTTTAATATTCACATGGAAAAGTCCATAGACCCACTCCAAAAGGCTTTCGGAACCATCATCGACTAAGTGGGTTTTGTCCAACATGTCTCTGGACCTACTCACTGTCACAGTCATACTCTGGACCTAGTTTTGTCCCATTGAATAAATGTTGTGGATCTTAATGTTTTTCCTCATAATCCTGGACTATCAGACCACCATTTTATTATGTTTTCAAAAATAATCTGCTCAGACCCCAACCAAGGAGCATCAAAAGTCATGCTATAAATTCTCAGACAACCTAAAGATTCCTTGATGCCCTTCCAGACTCCCTCTGCCTACCCAAGGACGTCAGAGGGCAAAAATCAGTTAACCACCTAACTGAGGAACTCAATTTAACCTTGCGTAATACCCTAGATGCAGTTGCACCCCTAAAAACTAAAAACATTTGTCATAAGAAACTAGCAGCATTCCCCAAGAGAGGATGGCTTTCAGCAGTAATACATTCATGAGGTTCTTTGAGGAAAAGATAATGATCATTAAAAAGCAAATTACAGACTCCTCTTTAAATCTGCGTATTCCTCCAAAGCTCAGTTGTCCTGAGTCTGCACAACTCTGCCAGGACCTAGGATCAAGAGAGACACTCAAGTGTTTTAGTACTATATCTCTTGACACAATGATGAAAATAATCATGGCCTCTAAACTTCAAGCTGCATACTGGACCCTATTCCAACAAAACTACTGAAAGAGCTGCTTCCTGTGCTTGGCCCTCCTATGTTGAACATAAGAAACGGCTCTTTATCCACCGGATGTGTACCAAACTCACTAAAAGTGGCAGTAATAAAGCCTCTCTTGAAAAAGCCAAACCTTGACCCAGAAAATATAAAAAACTATAGGCCTATATCGAATCTTCCATTCCTCTCAATTTCTTTTGAAAAAGCTGTTGCGCAGCAACTCACTGCCTTCCTGAAGACAAACAATGTATATGAAATGCTTCAGTCTGGTTTTAGACCCCATCATAGCACTGAGACTGCACTTGTGAAGGTGGTAAATTACCTTTTAATTGCGTCAGACCGAGGCTCTGCATCTGTCCTTGTGCTCTTAGACTTTAGTGCTGATTTTGAAACCATCGATCACCACATTCTTTTGGAGATTGGAAACCCAAATTGGTCTACACGGACAAGTTCTGGCCTGGTTTAGATCTTATCTGTCAGAAAGATATCAGTTTGTCTCTGTGGATGGTTTGTCCTCTGACAAATCAACTGTAAATTTCGGTGTTCCTCAAAGTTCCGTTTTAGGACCACTATTGTTTTCACTATACATTTTACCTCTTGGGGAAGTCATTCGAAAAAATAATGTTAACTTTCACTGCTATGCGGATGACACACAGCTGTACATTTCAATGAAACAATTGAAATTGCCCTCGCTAGAATTGCCCTCATTAGAAGCCTGTGTTTCAGACATAAGGAAGTGGATGGCTGCAAACTTTCTACTTTTAAACTCGGACAAAACAGAGATGCTTGATTTTTTTATTTTACCTTTATTTTACTAGGCAAGTCAGTTAAGAACAAATTCTTATTTTCAATGACGGCCTAGGTCCCAAGAAACAAAGATATCTTCTGTTGAATCTGACAATTAATCTTGATGGTTGTACAATCATCTCAAATAAAACTGTGCAGGACCTCAGCGTTATTCTGGACCCTGATCTCTCTTTTGACGAACATATCAAGACTGTTTCAAGGACAGCTTTTTTCCATCTACGTAACATTGCAAAAACAGAAACTTTCTGTCCAAAAATGAGGCGGAAAAATTAATCCATGCTTTTGTTACTTCTAGGTTAGACTACTGCAATGGTCTACTTTCCGGCTACCCGGATAAAGCACTAAATAAACTTCAGTTAGTGCTAAATACAGCTGGTAGAATCTTGACTAGAACCAAATAATTTGATCATATTACTCCAGTGCTATCCTCCCTACACTGGCTTCCTGTTAAGGCAAGGGCTTTGGTCCTGCCATACATACCTACAAGTACGCTACGGTCACAAGATGCAGGCCTCCTAATTGTCCCTAGAATTTCTAAGCAAACAGCTGGAGGCAGGGATTTCTCCTATAGAGCTAAATTTTTATTGGAATGGTCTGCCTACCCATGTGAGTGACGCAGAATCGGTCTCAACCTTTAAGTCTTTACTGAAGACTCATCTCTTCAGTAGGTCATACTATTGAGTGTAGTCTGGCCCAGGAGTGTGAAGGTGAACGGAAAGGCTCTGGAGCAACGAACCGTCCTTGCTGTCTCTGCCTGGCCGGTTCCCCTCTCTCCACTTGGATTCTCTGCCTCTAACCCTATCATAAGGGCTGAGTCACTGGCTTACTGGTGCTCTACCATGCCATCCCTAAGAGGGGTGCGTCACTTCAGTGGGTTGAGTCACTGACGTGATCTTCCTGTCTGGGTTGGCGCCCCCCCTTGGGTTGTGCCGTGGCGGAGATCTTTGTGGGCTATACTCTGCCTTGTCTCAGGATGGTAAGTTGGTGGTTGAAGATATCCCTCTAGTGGTGTGGGGGCTGCGCTTTGGCAAAGTGGGTGGGGTTATATCCTGCCTGTTTGGCCCTGTCCTGGGGTATCATCGGATGGGGCCACAGTGTCTCCTGGCCCCTCCTGTCTCAGCCTCCAGTATTTATGCTGCAGTAGTTTATGTGTCGGGGGGCTAGGGTCAGTCCGTTATATCTGGAGTACTTCTCCTGTCTTATCCGGTGTCCTGTGTGAATTTAAGTATGCTCTCTCTAATTCTCTCTTTCTCTCTTTCTCTCTCTCGGAGGACCTGAGCCCTAGGACCATGCCTCAGGACTACCTGGCATGATGACTCCTTGCTGTCCCAAGCCCACCTGGCCGTGCTGCTGCTCCAGTTTCAACTGTTCTGCCTGCGGCTATGGAACCCTGACCTGTTCACCGGACGTGCTACCTGTCCCAGACCTGCCATTTTCAACTCTCTAGAGACAGCAGGAGCGGTAGAGATACTCTTAATGATCAGCTATGAAAAGCTAACTGACATTTACTCCTGAGGTGCTGACTTGCTGCACCCTCGACAACTACTGTGATTATTATTATTTGACCATGCTGGTCATTTATGAACATTTGAACATCTTGGCTATGTTCTGTTATAATCTCCACCCTGGCACAATCAGAAGAGGACCGGCCACCCCTCATAGCCTGGTTCTTCTCTAGGTTTCTTCCTAGGTTTTGGCCTTTCTATGGAGTTTTTCCTAGCCACCATGCTTCTACACCTGCATTGCTTGGTGTTTGGGGTTTTAGGCTGGGTTTCTGTACAGCACTTTGAAATATCAGCTGATGTAAGAAGGGCTATTTAAATAAATTTGATTTGATAAAGTTGTTATAATGTTTTCTTTAAATGCGTGGTACCTTGTGCAGTGTGTTGGCAAGGAAAACCTCCTCCGCAGAAGAGTGGATGGAAGCCAGAGAAGCACCGGACCAGGAGCAGATCCTCTGGGCTTGGTCCCACGTAGACCGGTGGTCAAAGAACTTATACTCTGCCTCCTGGAAGCCCACCCACTCACTGGCACTGGGGGCTGGAGGGATGAGGAGAAAGATAGGAAAGAAAAGTTGTTGCTAGTTGGTTATGATGGAAGACTATAAAAACAACAGACACAATGAGAGGAGGGTGGTTTATAAACTGACCTTCAGTGGGGTTTGGATCCTTATCAATTTTCCCTGAAAACACAAAACAAAGAGTGGTCTGAATTCATCATTCAGAACAAATGCATAACGCTACCGCTGAGTGATTAGTGCTTTTTGAGTCTCTGTCTTCATTGTTGTGTTGTGTACACTCCTCTCTCATGAGGTCTATACAGTCTGTGTACATCTAACCTAACGTAGCAGGCGTAAAAGTGTACCAGAGATATTAATATTATGAAGTGATGCTCATGTCTCCGCCCTAATAATGGAAGTCGTTGTCCCAAAGACGGGATGGCAGGCGACAAGTTTAAGTCCAAAATAAGCCAATTGAAACACATTGGGGTTATTTTGGACCAATTTGGGGGAGAGTGAAACCTCTCGCTTTGCCTCTTCCTCTCTGACCCCGTCTCTGTCCGAGCCGGAAAAAAATGGCGCAATGGATCATGGTCATTGTAGTTAATTACCACGTGTTTTATGCTGAACTAGGTTGAATATGTCACCTACGTCCCCTATGGGCACAAACCCACCGTCGCTGGACCAGACAGGACTGTCAAAAAGTGCTCTTCACTGACAAGACAAAACCAGGGGTGATGGTCGGATTCGCGTTTCTTGTTGAAGGAATGAGCGTTACACCGAGTCCTGTACTCTTGGGGTGGCAGGTAGCCTAGTGGTTAGAGCGTTGGACTAGTAATCAGAAGGTTGCAAGATCCCTGAGCTGACAAGGTAAAAATCGGTCGTTCTGCCCCTAAACAAGGCAGCCCACTGTTCCTAGGCTGTCAATAAGAATTTGTCCCTAACTGACTTGCCTAGTTGAACAAAGAAAAAAAATGTGACTTGTAATGGAAATGTTATACGTCTTATTTTCTAACTACCAATTCTATGTTTTATGTTTGTGGTTCTCTACAAACCAATTTCTGTGTTCATGCAAGTGACTGACTGAACAAATCCTCACTATCAGTAGCTGCAATTTGGCTGGACGCCCAGACCTTGTTTTGAGAACGAAAGATATCTCAGTTTCAAGGTCTCAGTATTGGTCGGTCACATGAATGAAACAAAATGGTAATGATTCATTAATTATGCTAAATTATGCAAATATAACTCTGTACAGCCATATATAAGACAACTGCAGGGACTGCCCCAGCAGATCTTCTGACAGATGTTCACTATGGTGGATTACGTTTGCTGGAACCTCTACAGCGCTTTGGCAATAAACAATGATTAATTTAAGAATGACTTAGAGTCCCTGTGTAAGAATTTCAACAACAACTTGATTCAGGAAACTAGGCGTTTGTTATAATGTTTTTGTTGAGCGTCAATACAGGCCTTTAGCTATATTTCAAATACAATTGAGGAAAACAAAGGTTGGAAAGCAAATGGCACCTGCTGTAAGGAACAGATTCTATGCTGTAGGCTACCAACTGTAGGCTACCAACTACCAACGTCCCTTTATCAGGACCCTGTCTTTCAAAGATAATTAGTAAAAATTCAAATAACTTCACAGATCTTCATTGTAAAGGGTTTAAACACTGTTTCCCATGCTTGTTCAATGAACCATAAACAATTAATGAACACGCACCTGTGGAACGGTCGTAAAGACACTAACAGCTTAGAGACGGTAGGCAATTAAGGTCACAGTTATGAAAACTTAGGACACTATAAAGAGTCCTTTCTACGGACTCTGAAAAACACCAAAAGAAAGATGCCCAGGGTCCCTGCTCATCTGCGTGAACGTGCCTTAGGCATGCTGCAAGGAGGCATGAGGACTGCAGATGTGGCCAGGGCAATAAATTGCAATGTCCGTATTGTGAGACGCCTAAGACAGAGCTGCTGGGAGACAGGACGGACAGCTGATCGTCCTCGCAGTGGCAGACCACGTGTAACAACAGCTGCACAGGATCGGTACATCCAAACATCACACCTGCGGGACAGGTACAAGATGGCAACAACAACTGCCCGAGTTACACCAGAAATGTACAATCCCTCCATCAGTGCTTATACTATCCACAATAGACTGAGAGAGGCTGGACTGAGGGCTTGTAGGCCAGGTCCTCACCAGACATCACCGGCAACAACGTCGCCTATGGGCACAAACCCACCGTCGCTGGACCAGACTGGCAAAAAGTGCTCTTCAATGTCGAGTCGCGGTTTTGTCTCACCAGGCGTTTATCGTCGAAGGAATGAGCGTTACACCGAGGTCTGTACTCTGGAGCGGGATCGATTTGGAGGTGGATAGTCAGTCATGGTCTGGGCCGGTGTGTCACAGCATCATCGGACTGAGCTTGTTGTCATTGCAGGCAATCTCAACGCTGTGCGTTACAGGAAAGACATCCTCCTCCCTCATGTGGTACCCTTCCTGCAGGCTCATCCTGACATGACCCTCCAGCATGATAATGCCACCAGCCAAACTGCTCGTTCTGTGCGTGATTTCCTGCAAGACAGGAATGTCAGTGTTCTGCCATGGCCAGTGAAGAGCCCAGATCTCAATCACATTGAGCACGTCTGGGACCTGTTGTATAGGAGGGTGAGGGCTAGGGCCATTCCCCCCAGAAATGTCTGGGAACTTGCAGTAGCCTTGGTGGAAGAGTGGGGTAACATCTCACAGCAAGAACTGGCAAATATGGTGCAGTCCATGAGGAGGAGATGTACTGTAGTACTTAATGCAGCTGGTGGCCACGTCAGATACTGACTGTTACTTTTGACCCCCCCCCCCTTTGTTCAAGGACACATTATTCCATTTCTGTTAGTCACATGTCTGTGGAACTTGTTCAGTTTATGTCTCAGTTGTTGAATCTCGTTATGTTCATACAAATATGTACACATGTTAAGTTTGTTGAAAATAAACACAGTTGACAGTGAGAGGATGTTTCTTTTTTGCTGAGTTTATTCGTTCAACTTCCAAATATTGTTTTACAAAGTAAAACAGGCGAGAGATGGGCATTTGGCACGAGCGCATTGGCCATCACCGGCAAGTGAGCTGCAAGTCATTGGGTGAGTCAGTGAAACTGGAAAGTATTTTTAGGACTATAATTTCCTCCTCATATTGTAGCCTACAACATGCGTCTCCACACACCTAGGCCTAGGTCATGTTTATGCATCTCAGATTCTCATTTGTGCTGTATTAAAAATATTCTGCCAAAGTCCACAGTCATGTAAAATGACTTAGAATTGCATGAAATGCGTTAATAAAAGGCCACATTCTTCCCGGACACCAGGCTACAAAAAATGTCCCCAATGTGTGTAACTTCTGTAAGTGTCACTACTTTACTGCTCTACGTCACTACGCAAATGTCGCAAAATCGAGCCAGGCGGTCACATATTTGCTTCATGAAAACTCCCTTCAACATCCCACATAGTCATTGACTGGATTTCTCTCCTGAATGATTTGATTTCTCTCTAGAGAAACAGCACATTAGGCTCACCCCCCCCCCCACCAAAAAACAAGAAAAAAGGAATTCAAGTAACTGAACCGACGTCGGAAAATTAGTTGTTTAATAACCTGAGAGAAACATGTTAGTTAATCGCTCAGCACTACATAACACATACTTGAATATTCAAAATGAAAGCTTTCAGGCAATAACAAGGGCCCCTTGTGTCAGCGTGTCTCTATAGTGTCTGTCTACAGCAGTAGCACTGCTTTGTGACTGTATCAGTGTCTATGTGTGGTTCCGTTGTCTTGCTGTTACCTTTGGGGATCTTGCAGATCCAGTCCAGTTCAGCGTCACAGCGCATGGCCAGCCAGGTCATGCTGCCCAGGTCTGCTGCTGCACACTGACGGACGTTGTAGTAGTAACGCCCAAAGTTCTGGTACGTATACTGACATGCAGAGGAAGATGGGTTAGAGGACTTTACAACAAATAGTTTAACAAGTAGGTAGCTACAGTGCTGTGAAAAGTATTTGACCCCCTTCCTGATTTCTTGTTTTCTTTTGCACATTTGTCACAAGTAAATGTTTCAGATCATCAAACTAATTTTAATATTACACAAAGATAACCCAAGTAAACACAAAATGCAGTTTTTAAGTGATGATTTAAAAAAGCTATCCGAACCTTCATGGCCCTATGTGGCAAAGTAATTGCCCCCTAAACCTAATAACTGGTTGTGCCACCCGTTAAATCATGAAATCACTGTGGTTAATCACATTCTTTGGAAAGCTGAGTGCAATTTCACTAGCCACACCCAGGCCTGATTACTGCCAGACCTGTTGAATCAAGAAATCACTTAAATAGAACCTGTCTGACAAAGTGAAGCAGGCCAGAAGATCTCAAAAAGCAAGACATCATGCTGCGATCCAAAGACATACAGGAACAGATGAGAAACAAAGTAATTGACATCTATCAGTCTGGAAAGGGTTACAAAGCTTTGGGAATCCAGCAGACCATGGCGAGAGCCATTATCCACAAATGGAGAAGATTTGGAACAGTGGTGAACCTTCCCAGGAGTGCCCGGACTACCAAAATTACCCCAAGAGCGCAGCGACGACTCATCTAAGAGGTCACAAAAGAACCCGCAACAACATCTAAAGAACTGCAGACCTCACTTAAGGTCAGTGTTCATGACTCAACCATAAGAATGAGACTGGGCAAAAATGGCATCCATGGCAGAGTTCCAAGGCGAAAACCACTGCTGACCAAAAATAACATACAGTGGGGCAAAAAAGTATTTAGTCAGCCACCAATTGTGCAAGTTTTCCCACTTAAAAAGATGAGTGATGTGATTTTCTGGATTTCTTTCTCATTTTGTCTGTCATAGTTGAAGTGTACCTATGATGAAAATTACAGGCCTCTCTCATCTTTTGAAGTGGGAGAACTTGCACAATTGGTGGCTGACTAAATACTTTTTTGCCCCACTGTAAAGGCTCGTCTCACTTTTGGAAAAAAAAACATCTTGCTGATCCCCTAGACTTTTGGGAAAATATTCTGTGGACTAACGTGACAAAAGTTGAACTTTTTGGAAGGTGTGCGTCCCGTTACATCTGGCGTAAAAGTAACACAGCATTTCAGAAAAAGAACATCATACCAACAGTCAATTATGGTGGTGGTAGTGTGATGGTCTGGGGCTGCTTTGCTGCTTCAGGACCTGGACGACTTGCTGTGATTGATGGCACCATGAATTCTGCACTCTACCAAAAAATCCTGAAGGAGAATGTCCGGCCATCAGTTCATGACCTCAAGCTGAAGCGCACTTGGGTTCTGCAGCAGGGCAATGATCCAAAAGACACCAGCAAGTCCACCTCTGAAGGGCTTAAAAAAAACCTTAAAAAGGCGGTTCATGCTCGAAAACCCTCCAATGTGGCTGAATGTGGCTGAATTAAAACAATTCTGCAAGGAAGAGTGGGCCAAAATTCCCCCACGGCGATGTGAAAGACTCATTGCTAGTTATCGCAAACGCTTGATTGCAGTTGTTGCTGCTGAGGGTGGCACAACTAGTTATTAGGTTTAGGGGGCAATTACTTTTTCACATAGGGCCATGAAGGTTCGGAAAGCTTTTTTCCCTTAATAAATAAAATCATCACTTAAAAACTGCATTTTGTGTTTACTTGGGTTATCTTCGTGTAATATTAACATTAGTGTTGATGATCTGAAACATCTAAGTGTGACAAATGTGCAAAAAATAAGAAATCAGGAAGGGAGCAAATACTTTTTCACAGCACTGTATATCTCTAAGCTTTGAGGTACACGTATATGGTGCAAGAGGCTGTATGTTGTTGCAGCGGGGCTGTAGCTATCAGTAAATCAAGGTTGCTGTGTTAAGCTGGGTCAATAATAGATAGTGCTGTGGTTTGGCTGCTCTAATTAGGTCCATGGACATGCTGTGATGTAATGCTGTGGCTGGAAGACTGGATGGTGATGCTGTGACTCACAGCCAATCCATCGCTCCACTTCCAGCTACCGTTGTCCATGGGGTTCCTGCGGTTCAGCCCGATCCAGAACCAGTGCTGCTCATGGTCCTCTGATTCCCTGTGAACCATCATCAGCATCATCAGCAGCAGCGTCATTATCATCATCAGCATCATCATCATTACTAGCATCATCACCATCATCAGCATCATAGTCATCACCATAAAAAATATATTTAATCTGTCACTGTGCCCTTGAGCCAGGCACTTAACCCTAATTGCTCCAGAGATTATGTACATTGGCAACCCTGGCCGTGACCCCACTCCCTGCGGGTATCTCCGGGGGAGTTGGGATATGGAAAAAATGTATTTCCTTTACACACTGTGTGTAACAGGACGAATATAAGCATCCCCCAAAATAATTATATACAGTACATTTATTATTATCATCCTCATCATTACCACCACATTCCCTCTTAAATCACAAACCCATCCCCTTTTCAAATAGGAACCACATTCTCCCTCCATCCAGTCTGGGCCCTGTAATAGAGACCCATTCATACAACCCATGCATGATCAAGGTGGAGTGTCCACCCACCCAAAGGCTTCGTGTAGTATCTGCAGTATGAAGTGCTCCTCCTCTGGGCCACTGACACTCAGCAGGTTGGCTCCATGGTGTCTCTGACAGGCTAGGTGGGCCTGCAGCCAGCTCAGCTTCTGGTCCATCTGGGCTCTGTCAAACACCTGGGACACACACACACAGGCAGACAGGCAGGCGCATACACACACACACGCAGGCAAACAGGCAGGCACATACACACACACATGTAGGCACACAGGTAGGCACACACACACACACACACACACACACACACACACACACACACACACACACACACACACACACACACACACACACACACACACACACACACACACACACACACACACACACACACACACACACACACACACACACACACACACACACACACACACACACAGAGGCGTTAGAGGCAAATAAATGGTATGTATATTGACTAAACTAATACATATGCTTAAAATATATGTCTAGTAATAAACTCAGCAAAACAGAAACGTCCTCTCACTGTCAACTGCGTTTATTTTCAACAAACTTAACATGTGTAAATATTTGTATGAACATAACAAGATTCAACAACTGAGACATAAACTGAACAAGTTCCACAGACATGTGACTAACAGAAGTGGAATAATGTGTCCCTGAACAAAGGGGGGTCACAGCGTTGAGATTGCCAGCAATGACAACAAGCTCAGTCCGATGATGCTGTGACACACCGCCCCAGACCACGAGAGACTCTCCACCTCCAAATCGATCCCGCTCCAGAGTACGAGGCTCATTGTAACACTTATTCATTCGGTTGTACCGATCCTGTGCAGCTGTTATTACACATGGTCTGCCACTGCAAGGACGATCAGCTGTCTGTCCTGTCTTCCTGTAGCGCCATCTTAGGCGTCTCATAGTACAGACATTGCAATTTATTGCCCTGGCTACATCTGCAGTCCTCATGTCTCCTTGCAGCATGCCAAATGCAAGGTCGCACAGATGAGCAGGGACCCTGGGCATCTTTCTTTTGGTGTTTTTCAGAGTCCGTAGAAAGTCCTCTTTAGTGTCCTAAGTTTTCATAACTGTGACCTTAATTGCCTACCGTCTGTAAGCTGTTAGTGTCTTTACGACCGTTCCACAGGTGCATGTTCATTAATTGTGTATGGTTCATTGAACAAGCCTGGGAAACAGTGTTTAAACCCTTTACAATGAAGATCTGTGAAGTTATTTGGATTTTTACGAATTATCTTTGAAAGACAGGATCCTGAAAAAAGGGACATTTCTTTTTTTTGCTGAGTTTAAAAGCAGCGGTAAAGGTGTAGGATACCTTGTAGCAGTGATGCAGCTTGCCGTTTGTCTTCCACCCGTTGGGGCAGGATCCAGTGAGGCTGGGGGTGGGGTGCGGGGCTGGGGGCTCAGGGCTGAGGGACGTGTCCTGGTTCAGTCTACAGATGAACTTAGCCCGGGCCGACGCACAGTCCTTCACCTCCCATAGGCCTGTGGCGTAGCCCGTCTCCATGGTTACACAGCCTCCTTTGATGTTTCCTCCTGACAGGAGAGCGGGGAGAGAGTGGTCCATGTTACGTAGTTGCATGAGTCTGGGTCTGGGTGTAACTGACTGACACACCAGTGGGGATAGTAGAGATCATGGAAAAAGATGGTCTTGAAAATGGTAAACCAATCACCTGATTAAGTCATTGGAAATTTAGCCACAATGAATAGCCAAGAGATAAGAGTTTATACCATATCTAGTTTTGACAGGGCTCTGGGCATATGGCACAGACAGGTGTCCTGAAGACTAGTACAAGACTAGTACAAGACCAACATGTCCATCATGATAGCTCTGTGGACAGATAGAGAGACAGAGGTCCATGTCCCCACCTGGCTGGTCTCTGTTCCAGTTGGTATAGGTCACTTCATCCCCGCTGAGCCAGTGGAATTTCCCAGGGCTGTTCTGGTCAAGCAGGGCTATCCAGAATGAATCCCCAGAACGGCCAAACACCAGACTGTTGACAAACGCCTGCTCAAACCTACAACATCGCACATGGACAAGGCTCAGGGGTCAGAGGTTACACTAGGTGTGTGTGTGTTTGTGTCATGAGTGTATGTACAGGTATGCATGTGTGTGCGTACCTATTGGCGATGGTGATGAGGGTACCTCCGCTGCCAGCGCAGGCCTTCCTGCCCTCCTCGAAGGTCACCTGCTCCTCTCCCACCCAGTAGCAGGCCGGACTGTGCCATCTCCAGCCCTGACGGGGGAGAGAGAGGAGAAAGGTTGAGCACAGAAATAATAACTGTCCAAAGAGATCTATCTACATCCAGAGACTTGCATGAAAACACAACCAGATAGGATGGGAACATATCAGCATAAAGTACTATAAACAACACATGTGTAATAAGGAAAAGGCAATTATTTGTCCCTACATATAAAACCGGGGCAGGACAGAACAAGTCCAGGCTCAGAGCTATACTCTCTCTCAAACCGCTCTCTCACTCCACCCCTCTCTCTCGCCTCTCAGTGCTTATCTGCAGACGTGTACAGACCGAGAGCACAGTCAACACACAAAATGTCACAAGGGTTTGAGTGTGTAGTCGTGTACGTGCGTGTGTTTAAGTGAGTGCGTATGTGAGAGAGGAAGAGAGAGGGAAAGTCACTTTGTGTGATTTTTTTTTTTTTTTTGTCCAACGTCAGGCTTTTGCACAACTGCACTTGGCAGGGAGGGAGAAACCTCAAAGACTTCCAGCTGGCGAGCCACGTTCCCCTTTATGAGCCTCATACTGGAGAGGCAGATGCGTATGCTATCTATTTCTCTCTCTCCTGTCACATGATCCACAATGCAACACTCTCTGAGGGATATCTAGTGTTACAGTTCCCTGAGCCAATGACCCAATGAGCCATGGATCATATAGACCCTATTGTTCCGACAGAACCACAGAACCGCTGAACAATTAAGTTGTTAACTTGGTTGTCTCACACTTTCTCCTCAGATGTTGAGTTACAGTGGGGCAAAAAAAGTATTTAGTCAGCCATCAATTGTGCAAGTTCTCCCACTTAAGAAGATGAGAGAGGCCTGTAATTTTCATCATAGGTACACATCAACTATGACAGACAAAATGAGAAAAAAAATCCAGAAAATCACATTGTAGGATTTTAAATGAATTTATTTGCAAATTAAGGTGGAAAATAAGTATTTGGTCAATAACAAAAGTTTATCCCAATACTTTGTTATATACCCTTTGTTGGCAATGACAAACGTTTTCTGTAAGTCTTCACAAGGTTTTCACACACTGTTGCTGGTATTTTGGCCCATTCCTCCATGCAGATCTCCTCTAGAGCAGTGATGTTTTGGGGCTGTTGCTGGGCAACACAGACTTTCAACTCTCTCCAAAGATTTTCTATGGGGTTGAGATCTGGAGACTGGCTAGGACACTCCAGGACCTTGAAATGCTTCTTACGAAGCCACTCCTTCGTTGCCCGGGCGGTGTGTTTGGGATCATTGTCATGCTGAAAGACCCAGCCACATTTAATCTTCAATGCCCTTGCTGATGGAAGGAGGTTTTCACTCAAAATCTCACGATACATGGCCCCATTCATTCTTTCCTTTACACGGATCAGTCGTCCTGGTCCCTTTGCAGAAAAACAAAGCATGATGTTTCCACTCCCATGCTTCACAGTAGGTATGGTACTTACCATATATGGTATGGTTTTCTTTGGATGCAACTCAGCATTCTTTGTCCTCCAAACACGACGAGTTGAGTTTTTACCAAAAAGTTATATTTTGGTTTCATCTGACCATATGACATTCTCCCAATCTTCTTCTGGATCATCCAAATGCTCTCTAGCAAACTTCAGACGGGCCTGGACATGTACTGGCTTAAGCAGGGGGACACGTCTGGCACTGCAGGATTTGAGTCGCTGGCGGCGTAGTGTGTTACTGATGGTAGGCTTTGTTACTTTGGTCCCAGCTCTCTGCAGGTCATTCACTAGGTCCCCCCGTGTGGTTCTGGGATTTTTGCTCACCATTCTTGTGATCATTTTGACCCCACGGGGTGAGATCTTGCGTGGAGCCCCAGATCGAGGGAGATTATCAGTGGTCTTGTATGTCTTCCATTTCCTAATAATTGCTCCCACAGTTGATTACTTCAAACCAAGCTGCTTACCTATTGCAGATTCAGTCTTCCCAGCCTGGTTTTGTTTCTGGTGTCCTTTGACAGCTCTTTGGTCTTGGCCATAGTGGAGTTTGGAGTGTGACTGTTTGAGGTTGTGGACAGGTGTCTTTTATACTGATGACAAGTTCAAACAGGTGCCATTAATACAGGTAATGAGTGGAGGACAGAGGAGCCTCTTAAAGAAGAAGTTACAGGTCTGTGAGAGCCAGAAATCTTGCTTGTTTGTAGGTGACCAAATACTTATTTTCCACCATAATTTGCTAATTAATTTTTTAAAATCCTACAATGTCATTTTCTGGATTTCTTTTCTCATTTTGTCTGCCATAGTTGAAGTGTACCTATGATGAAAATTACAGGCCTCTCTCATCTTTTTAAGTGGGAGAACTTGCACAATTGGTGGCTGACTAAGTACTTTTTTTGCCCCACTGTAACTCAAAAAGCGAGCATTAACTCATTCAACTCACACAACACAGTCAAGTTGGCCAAGCAGGAGCCAAGCTAACAGCAGTAACTCATTTGCCATGAGGCATTAGCTGGGATATCCATCATGTCGAGTGAGGGAGTGAGGGAGCACATAAACACTAAATTACTGAAGCATCAGGATCAAACAGTAATACCTTTGCATGAGTAAACGTTTTTACCCTTTAAACAGGAGGAGAGGGTTGAAAGACAGCAGGAGGAGAGCACACAACCATGGGGGGAACTAGTCAAAGATAAGAAGAGAATTACAGTCTGTGAAATTGCGGAAAGAGAGAAAGACAGAGAGAGAAAGAGAGAGAGAGAGAGAGAGAGAGAGAGAGAGAGACAGAGAGAGAGAAAGAAAGAAAGAAAGAAAGAAAGAAAGAAAGAAAGAAAGAAAGAAAGAAAGAAAGAAAGAAAGAAAGAAAGAAAGAAAGAAAGAAAGAAGGAAAGAAAGAAGGAAGGAAAGAAAGAAGGAAAGAAGGAAAGAAAGAAGGAAAGAAGGAAAGAAAGAAGGAAAGAAAGAAGCAAAGAAAGAAGGAAATAAAGAAGGAAAGAAGGAAAGAAGGAAAGAAAGAAGGTAAGAAAGAAGGAAAGAAAGAAGGAAAGAAGGAAAGAAAGAAAGAAAAAAGAAGGAAAGAAAGAGAAAGAAAAGAAAGAAAGAAGGAAAGAAGGAAAGAAAGAAGGAAAGAAAGAAAGAAAGAAAGAAAGAAGGAAAGAAAGAAAGAAAAAAGAAGGAAAGAAAGAGAAAGAAAAGAAAGAAAGAAGGAAAGAAGGAAAGAAAAAGAAAGAAAGAAAGAAAGAAAGAAAGAAGAAAGAAAGAAAGAAAAAAAGAAGGAAAGAAAAGAAAGAAAGAAAGAAAGAAGGAAAGAAGGAAAGAAAGAAAGAAAGAAAGAAAGAAAGAAAGAAAGAAGGAAAGAAATAAGGAAAGAAAGAAAGAAAGAAAGAAAGAAGGAAAGAAAGAAGGAAAGAAATAAGGAAAGAAGGAAAGAAAGAAGGAAAGAAGGAAAGAAGGAAAGAAAGAAAGAAAGAAAAAGAAAAGGAAGGAAAGAAAGAAGGAAAGAAAGAAGCAAAGAAAGAAGGAAATAAAGAAGGAAAGAAAGAAAGAAGGAAAGAAAGAAGGAAAGAAGGAAAGAAAGAAGGAAAGAAAGAAGGAAAGAAGGAAAGAAAGAAGCAAAGAAAGAAGGAAATAAAGAAGGAAAGAAGGAAAGAAAGAAGGAAAGAAAGAAAGAAGGAAAGAAAGAAGGAAAGAAAGAAGGAAAGAAGGAAAGAAGGAAAGAAAGAAGGAAAGAAAGAAGGAAAGAAAGAAAGAAAAAAGAAGGAAAGAAAGAAAGAAAGAAAGAAAAGAAAGAAAGAAGGAAAGAAGGAAAGAAAGAAGGAAATAAAGAAATAAAGAAAGAAGGAAAGAAAGAAGGAAAGAAAGAAGGAAATAAAGAAGGAAAGAAAGAAGGAAAGAAAGAAGGAAAGAAGGAAAGAAAGAAAGAAGCAAAGAAAGAAGGAAATAAAGAAGGAAAGAAAGAAGGAAAGAAGGAAAGAAGGAAAGAAAGAAGGAAAGAAAGAAAAGAAAGAAAGAAGGAAAGAAGGAAATAAAGAAGGAAATAAAGAAGGAAAGAAAGAAGGAAAGAAAGAAGGAAATAAAGAAGGAAAGAAAGAAGGAAAGAAGGAAAGAAGGAAAGAAAGAAGGAAAGAAAGAAAAGAAAGAAAGAAGGAAAGAAGGAAAGAAAGAAGGAAATAAAGAAATAAAGAAAGAAGGAAAGAAAGAAGGAAAGAAAGAAGGAAATAAAGAAGGAAAGAAAGAAGGAAAGAAAGAAGGAAAGAAGGAAAGAAAGAAAGAAGCAAAGAAAGAAGGAAATAAAGAAGGAAAGAAAGAAGGAAAGAAGGAAAGAAGGAAAGAAAGAAGGAAAGAAAGAAAAGAAAGAAAGAAAGAAAGAAAGAAGGAAATAAAGAAGGAAAGAAGGAAAGAAGGAAAGAAGGAAGGAAAGAAAGAAGGAAAGAAGCAAAGAAAGAAGGAAATAAAGAAGGAAAGAAAGAAGGAAAGAAGGAAAGAAAGAAGGAAAGAAAGAAGGAAAGAAAGAAAAGAAAGAAAGAAAGAAAGAAGGAAAGAAGGAAAGAAAGAAGGAAAGAAAGAAATAAAGAAAGAAGGAAATAAAGAAGGAAAGAAGGAAAGAAGGAAAGAAGGAAAGAAAGAAAGAAAGAAGGAAAGAAGGAAAGAAAGAAGGAAAGAAGGAAAGAAAGAAGGAAAGAAAGAAAGAAGGAAAGAAAGAAAAAAGAAGGAAAGAAAGAAAGAAAGAAAGAAAAGAAAGAAGGAAATAAAGAAAGAAAGAAGGAAAGAAGGAAAGAAAGAAAGAAGCAAAGAAAGAAGGAAATAAAGAAGGAAAGAAAGAAGGAAAGAAGGAAAGAAGGAAAGAAAGAAGGAAAGAAAGAAAAGAAAGAAAGAAGGAAAGAAGGAAAGAAAGAAAGAAAGAAAGAAAGAAAGAAGGAAATAAAGAAGGAAAGAAGGAAAGAAGGAAAGAAGGAAGGAAAGAAAGAAGGAAAGAAGCAAAGAAAGAAGGAAATAAAGAAGGAAAGAAAGAAGGAAAGAAGGAAAGAAAGAAGGAAAGAAAGAAGGAAAGAAAGAAAAGAAAGAAAGAAAGAAAGAAGGAAAGAAAGAAGGAAAGAAAGAAATAAAGAAAGAAGGAAATAAAGAAGGAAAGAAGGAAAGAAGGAAAGAAGGAAAGAAGGAAAGAAAGAAAGAAAGAAGGAAAGAAGGAAAGAAAGAAGGAAAGAAGGAAAGAAAGAAGGAAAGAAAGAAAGAAGGAAAGAAAGAAAAAAGAAGGAAAGAAGGAAAGAAAGAAAAAAGAAGGAAAGAAAGAAAAAAGAAGGAAAAAAGAAAAAGAAGGAAAGAAGGAAAGAAAGAAAAAAGAAGGAAAGAAGGAAAGAAAGAAAAAAGAAGGAAAGAAAGAAAGAAAGAAAGAAAAGAAAGAAGGAAATAAAGAAAGAAAGAAGGAAAGAAGGAAAGAAAGAAAGAACGAAAAAGAGAGAGATGGGTTAACCAGATGTGAGACCTGTGGATATGGTTCATTTGTGTGTGGGTATTTTTGTGAATGTGAACACATTTGTGGGGCTGTCTGGGGTAGGGTGTCTGGCTGACCTTCCTGGCCCTGAGGGGGTGATTCAGAGCAAATACAGACTGGGGCGGAGGGGTGGTCAGAGGGCAGAGGGGCGGAAGGTGGAGGGGTGAGGGGTGTACAGGGAGGGGGGCAGAGTGTGAGGGGGTGCACTCAAATATTCACAATCTGCATTCAGAGTGCCAGTGCTGACTGTCTGCATCTGGAGTTAGAACAGCGTGACGCTGCTAGAACTGTGAATAGAACCTTTCTAGACAGACAGAGAGAGGGACAGAGACGAAGAAACACAGATTGAGAGGAAGGAGTGAGAAAGAGAGAGAGAGAGAGAGAGAGAGAGAGAGAGAGAGAGAGAGAGAGGGAGAAAGTAGTGACCGAGAGAGAAAGAGAGAGAGAGAGATATTGGGAGAAGGAGTGAGAGAAAAAAATAGAGAGGGGGGGAGCAAGATAGAGAGAAAGAGAGGAGAGACAAAGAGAGAGGGAAAAAGAGAACGTAGAAAGAGCGAAATAAAGAAAGCGACTATAGTAAATCTTACTGGTTTGCACCGGTGGTCCTGTGCCTGTCCGTCAGTCTTCTGGGCTGCTTTCTTACAGATGGACGGCAGGGTCTGGTTACAGGGACTGTCATTCCAGCGGCCTTCCTGTACACACACACACACACACGCACAGACGCACACACAGAGAAAGAGAGAGGACACAGCTGCAGAGTATAAACAATAGTGTTCCGTAAAGGAGGCTTGCTGGCAGTGAGAACACACAGCTGTGAGATGGCGAAGGGTCCAGACTATAGGGGTCAAAGGCCAAAGGGTCACTCACGGGTCCCCAGATGGTGACACAGTCCTCGGGGGTGTTTTGGAAGTTGTTGGGCTCAAAGGGATGCCAGTAAGTGAAGATGACGGGCGTGTGGTCTGTCCACTGGAAGTCCATTTGCATAGCCGTGTCATGGAGACCAATCCACAGCTCCTCCACATCTGACACACAGAGATATGACGATTACTATCACAGAGCAGGGAGGAGGAGACACTACGGCAAGCACATTAGGACAGAAACAAGATGGGAGAAGCAGTGAGTGGAGTGGAGTATTAGACACGCTTCAACTAAAGTGTTCCTAAAGGGTTCTTCGGTTGTCCCCATAGGAGAAGCATTTTTAGGTACAACCCTTAAGGGTTCTATGTAGAGCACTCCGTGGAAAGGGTTCTAGCTTGAACACAAAAGGATTCGACTTGGAACTAAAAGGGTTCTTTCCAGCTGGAACCAAAAAGGTTTTTCCAATGAGGACAGCCGAAGAACCCGTTTAGGTTGTAAGAGTGTAAGTAGGGTGTAACTACAGTATACCAACCCCTGTCCTTATAGTGGGGTGGTGAAAAAAGTTGTAAATAACTTATTATATACAGTACCAGTCAAACCGTTTGGACACACCTACTCATTCAAGGGCTTTTCCTTATTTCCACTTTGTAGAATAATAGGGAAGACATCAAAGCTATGAAATAACACATATGGAATCATCTACTAATCAAAAACTTTCCAATACTTTTGACTGGTACTGTATCTTTTTTATTTCATTTCATTTTTGTTGTTTCAGGTAAACAACCTGAAACTATTACACTCAACGGAACGACTTGATTAGTGTAGTGTCAACAACGCACCCACTGCCAGCTAGCCTACTTCAGCAGTACTGTATCATTTTAATCATTTTAGTCAATAAGATTCTTGCTACGTAAGCTTAACTTTCTGAACATTCGAGACGTGTAGTCCACTTGTCATTCCAATCTCCTTTGCATTAGCGTAGCCTCTTCTGTAGCCTGTCAACTATGTGTCTGTCTATCCCTGTTCTCTCCTCTCTGCACAGACCATACATACGCTCCACACCGCGTGGCCGCGGCCACCCTAATCTGGTGGTCCCAGCACGCACGACCCACGTGGAGTTCCAGGTCTCCGGTAGCCTCTGGAACTGCCAATCTGCGGCCAACAAGGCAGAGTTCATCTTAGCCTATGCCTCCCTCCAGTCCCTCGACTTCTTGGCACTGACGGAAACATGGATCACCACAGACAACACTGCTACTCCTACTGCTCTCTCTTCGTCCGCCCACGTGTTCTCGCACACCCCGAGAGCTTCTGGTCAGCGGGGTGGTGGCACCTGGATCCTCATCTCTCCCAAGTGGTCATTCTCTCTTTCTCCCCTTACCCATCTGTCTATCGCCTCATTTGAATTCCATGGTGTCACAGTTACCAGCCCTTTCAAGCTTAACAATCCTTATCATTTATCGCCCTCCAGGTTCCCTCGGAGAGTTCATCAATGAGCTTGATGCCTTGATAAGCTCCTTTCCTGAGGACGGCTCACCTCTCACAGTTCTGGGCGACTTTAACCTCCCCACGTCTACCTTTGACTCATTCCTCTCTGCCTCCTTCTTTCCACTCCTCTCCTCTTTTGACCTCACCCTCTCACCTTCCCCCCCTACTCACAAGGCAGGCAATACGCTCAACCTCATCTTTACTAGATGCTGTTCTTCCACTAACCTCATTGCAACTCCCCTCCAAGTCTCCGACCACTACCTTGTATCCTTTTCCCTCTCGCTCTCATCCAACACCTCCCACACTGCCCCTACTCGGATGGTATCGCGCCGTCCCAACCTTCGCTCTCTCTCCCCCGCTACTCTCTCCTCTTCCATCCTATCATCTCTACCCTCTGCTCAAACCTTCTCCAACCTATCTCCTGATTCTGCCTCCTCAACCCTCCTCTCCTCCCTCTCTGCATCCTTTGACTCTCTATGTCCCCTATCCTCCAGGCCGGCTCGGTCCTCCCCTCCCGCTCCGTGGCTCGATGACTCATTGTGAGCTCACAGAACAGGGCTCCGGGCAGCCGAGCGGAAATGGAGGAAAACTCGCCTCCCTGCGGACCTGGCATCCTTTCACTCCCTCCTCTCTACATTTTCCTCCTCTGTCTCTGCTGCTAAAGCCACTTTCTACCACTCTAAATTCCAAGCATCTGCCTCTAACCCTAGGAAGCTCTTTGCCACCTTCTCCTCCCTCCTGAATCCTCCTCCCCCTCCCCCCTCCTCCCTCTCTGCAGATGACTTCATCAACCATTTTGAAAAGAAGGTCGACGACATCCGATCCTCGTTTGCTAAGTCAAACGACACCGCTGGTTCTGCTCACACTGCCCTACCCTGTGCTCTGACCTCTTTCTCCCCTCTCTCTCCAGATGAAATCTCGCGTCTTGTGACGGCCGGCCGCCCAACAACCTGCCCGCTTGACCCTATCCCCTCCTCTCTTCACCAGACCATTTCCGGAGACCTTCTCCTTTACCTCACCTCGCTCATCAACTCATCCCTGACCGCTGGCTACGTCCCTTCTGTCTTCAAGAGAGCGAGAGTTGCACCCCTTCTGAAAAAACCTACACTCGATCCCTCCGATGTCAACAATTACAGACCAGTATCCCTTCTTTCTTTTCTCTCCAAAACTCTTGAACGTGCCGTCCTTGGCCAGCTCTCCCGCTATCTCTCTCTGAATGACCTTCTTGATCCAAATCAGTCAGGTTTCAAGACTAGTCATTCAACTGAGACTGCTCTCCTCTGTATCACGGAGGCGCTCCGCACTGCTAAAGCTAACTCTCTCTCCTCTGCTCTCATCCTTCTAGATCTATCGGCTGCCTTCGATACTGTGAACCATCAGATCCTCCCTCTCCACCCTCTCCGAGTTGGGCATCTCCGGCGCGGCCCACGCTTGGATTGCGTCCTACCTGACAGGTCGCTCCTACCAGGTGGCGTGGCGAGAATCTGTCTCCTCACCACGCGCTCTCACCACTGGTGTCCCCCAGGGCTCTGTTCTAGGCCCTCTCCTATTCTCGCTATACACCAAGTCACTTGGCTCTGTCATAACCTCACATGGTCTTTCCTATCATTGCTATGCAGACGACACACAATTAATCTTCTCCTTTCCCCCTTCTGATGACCAGGTGGCGAATCGCATCTCTGCATGTCTGGCAGACATATCAGTGTGGATGACGGATCACCACCTCAAGCTGAACCTCGGCAAGACGGAGCTGCTCTTCCTCCCGGGGAAGGACTGCCCGTTCCATGATCTCGCCATCACGGTTGACAACTCCATTGTGTCCTCCTCCCAGAGCGCTAAGAACCTTGGCGTGATCCTGGACAACACCCTGTCGTTCTCAACCAACATCAAGGGGGTGGCCCGTTCCTGTAGGTTCATGCTCTACAACATCCGCAGAGTACGACCCTGCCTCACACAGGAAGCGGCGCAGGTCCGAATCCAGGCACTTGTCATCTCCCATCTGGATTACTGCAACTCGCTGTTGGCTGGGCTCCCTGCCTGTGCCATTAAACCCCTTCAACTCATCCAGAACGCCGCAGCCCGTCTGGTGTTCAACCTTCCCAAGTTCTCTCACGTCACCCCGCTCCTCCGTTCTCTCCACTGGCTTCCAGTTGAAGCTCGCATCCGCTACAAGACCATGGTACTTGCCTACGGAGCTGTGAGGGGAACGGCACCTCAGTACCTCCAGGCTCTGATCAGGCCCTACACCCAAACAAGGGCACTGCGTTCATCCACCTCTGGCCTGCTCGCCTCCCTACCACTGAGGAAGTACAGCTCCCGCTCTGCCCAGTCAAAACTGTTCGCTGCTCTGGCCCCCCAATGGTGGAACAAACTCCCTCACGACGCCAGGACAGCGGAGTCAATCACCACCTTCCGGAGACACCTGAAACCCCACCTCTTTAAGGAATACCTAGGATAGGATAAGTAATCCCTCTCACCCCCCCCTTTAAGATTTAGATGCACTATTGTAAAGTGACTGTTCCACTCGATGTCATAAGGTGAATGCACCAATTTGTAAGTCGCTCTGGATAAGAGCGTCTGCTAAATGACTTAAATGTAAATGTAAATGTAAAAGTTGTACATATGTGCTATATATAAACACAAACAAGAAACCAGATCAAATGTCTCCTATGAGAGAAACTGCTCGACACCGAAGTTGAAGCCTGTTTCTATGACATGTACAGTATTGTAGTGTCTGTGTAGCTGCCTGTCTTCAGGTTGAGGTACCTTACCGTGACATACTGCATTATCTGTGTACCTCGCTTGATGTTGTTGATGATGAACTCTAGTTCAGGCAGGGTGTGGAGGCTGACCAGGTTGGCCTCCATTTTCTGACAGGTTTTCTGAGCAGTGTCCCAGTTCACCTTCTCTGACGTCAGTCTGTAGCAGCCTGCCTGGAACGCCTGCCAGCCCACATCACACTCGTACTTCTCATCATCCGCCCACGAGTCTGCAGCCCACAGAGCAGAGACAGAGAGCAAACAGAAGGGAAATATATCCTATATTAACTATTTGTTAATACAGTAGAGAGCATATAACCCAATGGCTACACAAATCTAGGATGTCTTTTTTAAAACTGTAACTACTCACATACAGTGTATGTAACTGTCCATGAAACAACAAGCTACAGATGTAGGATCTTAATTTGAGCCTGTTTGCTACAGAGGGAAAATAATCCTGCAGCAACAGGAAATGTGAATTGTTATGTGGATTGTAACAAATGTACAGTTTGCAGGGGATTTTTGGTAAAGGAAAATCAAATCTGAAATTTGAAAGTGGAAATTACAAACATTAGAAGCCTTTTTAAAACTCAAATACACAACAAATGTGCCTTTCCTTTCCTTTCTCAAATCAAGCTCCAACATCTGTAAAAGCTTTAGCAGGGAGGATTTGATATGGAGGTCTAGAGTCTCGACCGGTGACTAGACAGACGAACCGGTGGTGAAGGGGTCCAGGGTGGCATTGGGTCTCTTCTTACAGACGTAGGGAAGGGCTACAGAGCAGTCTCTGTTCTGCCAGCGGCCAGACGACTCTGTCCTGATCACCGCACAGTTCACCTCCTCCACATGGCTCGGCTGGTCTGGGATTTAAATAGAATTAATATTGGGAGATAGAAAGAAGAGACAGCTTAGAAGTTCTCTGTGTAGTCTGTGGTGTTAGTGTTGTAAACAGATGGTAGAGGTTGGGTTGGGTTAAAAGGATGGTTGAGGATGGATAAGGTTAAAAGGATGGTTGAGGATGGATAAGGTTAAAAGGATGGTTGAGGACGGATAAGGTTAAAAGGATGGTTGAGGATGGATGAGGTTGGGTTAAAAGGATGGTCAATCATCAAGATGGCATAGCAGTCAGACGTCTTTTGTCCTTGTGGTGTCCCGTATATATATATATTTACAACTTTCTTCGCATACCTTTTTATATATATTTTTTTTATTTTCCATAAACTCATCTTCAAAACACTCTCCTGCAACCCGCCTCACCAATTTATAAAACAAGTATTATTTACCTCAACTCTGTAATCTTCCAAAGAAGCTAACCAGAAGCTAGCCAGAAGCTAGCCAGAAGCTATCCAGAAGCTAATCAGAAGCTAGTTAGCTTCTTTACTGGTTAATCGTTAGTATTCAGCTAACCACGGTTTGTGGTCATCAGCTATCCTTTAGCTCAAAAATCTATTGCCAGTTTTGTATGGCGCGGCTCGGACCGGAACATACCGGACCTATTTTTCTTTCCATGTCCCCGGATTTCAACCGCAAGCTCTGGACATCTATACCTGGATCTCGCAGCTAGCTAGCTGCTATCCGTGTGACTATCGGCTTATGTCGATTCCGGAGCAAACATCAATGGACCCCTACAAATCAGCCGGGCTAAACAATCTGGACCCTTTCTTTCTAAAATTATCTGCCGAAATTGTTGCCACCCCTATTACTAGCCTGTTCAACCTCTCTTTCGTGTCGTCTGAGATTTCCAAAGACTGGAAAGCAGCTGTGGTCATCCCCCTCTTCAAAGGGGGGGACACTCTTGACCCAAACTGCTACAGAACTATACAGTGCCTTGCGAAAGTATTCGGCCCCCTGGAACTTTGCGACCTTTTGCCACATTTCAGGCTTCAAACATAAAGATATAAAACTGTATTTTTTGGTGAAGAATCAACAACAAGTGGGACACAATCATGAAGTGGAACGACATTTATTGGATATTTCAAACTTTTTTAACAGATCAAAAACTGAAAAATTGGGCATGCAATAAATGTCGTTCCACTTCATGATTGTGTCCCACATGTTGTTGATTCTTCATGTTGTTGATTCTTCACAAAATAATACAGTTTTATATCTTTATGTTTGAAGCCTGAAATGTGGCAAAAGGTCGCAAAGTTCAAGGGGGCCGAATACTTTCGCAAGGCACTGTATCTATCCTACCCTGCCTTTGTAAAGTCTATGAAAGCCAAGTCAACAAACAGATTACCGACCATTTCGAATCTCACCATACCCTCTCTGCTATGCAATCTGGTTTCAGAGCTGGTCATGGGTGCCCCTCAGCCACGCTCAAGGTCCTAAACGATGTCTTAACCGTCATTGATAAGAAACATTACTGTGCAGCCCTTCTGGCTAAGGCTTTCAACTGTCAATCACGACATCCTCATCGGCAGACTCGACAGCCTTGGTTTCTCAAATGATTACCTCGCCTGGTTCACCAACTACTTCTCTGATAGAGTTCAGTGTGTCAAATCTGAGGGTCTGCTGTCCGGACCTCTGGCAGTCTCTATGGGGGTGCCACAGGGTTCAATTCTTGGACCGACTCTCTTCTCTATATACATCAATGATGTCGCTCTTGCTGCTGGTGAGTCTCTGATCCACCTCAACGCAGACGACATCATTCTGTACACTTCTGGCCCTTCTTTGGACACTGTGTTAACAACTCTCCAGGCAAGCTTCAATGCCATACAACTCTCCTTCCGTGGCCTCCAATTGCTCTTAAATACAAGTAAAACTAAATGCATGCTCTTAAACAGATCGCTGTCTGTACCTGCCCGCCTGTCCAACATCACTACTCTGGACGGCTCTGACTTAGCATACGAGGACAACTACAAATACCTAGGTGTCTGGTTAGACTGTAAACTCTCCTTCCAGACCCACATCAAACATCTCCAATCCAAAGTTAAATTGAGAATTGGCTTCCTATTTCGCAACAAAGCATGCTTCACTCATGCTGCCAAACATACCCTTGTAAAACTGACCATCCTACCAATCCTCGACTTCGGCGATGTCATTTACAAAATAGCCTCCAATACCCTACTCAACAAATTGGATGCAGTCTATCACAGTGCCATCCACTTTGTCACCAAAGCCCCATATTCTACCCACCATTGCGACCTGTACGCTCTCGTTGGCTGGCCCACGCTTCATACTCGTCGCCAAACCCACTGGCTCCATGTCATCTACAAGACCCTGCTAGGTAAAGTCCCCCCTTATCTCTGCTCGCTGGTCACCATGGCATCACCCACCTGTAGCATGCGCTCCAGCAGGTATATCTCTCTGGTCACCCCCAAAACCAATTCTTTCTTTGGCCGCCTCTCCTTCCAGTTCTCTGCTGCCAATGACTGGAACGAACTACAAAAATCTCTGAAACTGGAAACACTTATCTCCCTCACTAGATTTAAGCACCAGCTGTCAGAGCAGCTCACAGACTACTGCACCTATTAGCCAACCTATAATTTAGCCCAAACAACTACCTCTTTCCCTACTGTATTTATTTTATTTTATTTATTTATTTTGCTCCTTTGCACCCCATTATTTTTATTTCTACTTTGCACATTCTTCCACTGCAAATCTACCATTCCACTGTTTTACTTGCTATATTGTATTTACTTCGCCATCATGGCCTTTTTTCGCCTTTACCTCCCTTATCTCACCTCATTTGCTCACATCGTATATAGACTTATTTTTCTACTGTATTATTGACTGTATGTTTGTTTTACTCCATGTGTCATTGTATGTGTCGAACTGCTTTGCTTTATCTTGGCCAGGTTGCAATTGTAAATGAGAACTTGTTCTCAACTTGCCTACCTGGTTAAATAAAGGTGAAATAAATAAAAAATAATAATAAAATGGTTGAGGATGGATAAGGTTAAAAGGATGGTTGAGGTTAAAAGGATGGTTGAGGACGGATAAGGTTAAAAGGATGGTTGAGGTTAAAAGGATGGTTGAGGACGGATAAGGTTAAAAGGATGGTTGAGGTTAAAAGGATGGTTGAGGACGGATAAGGTTAAAAGGATGGTTGAGGTTAAAAGGATGGTTGAGGACGGATAAGGTTAAAAGGATGGTTGAGGTTAAAAGGATGGTTGAGGATGGATAAGGTTAAAAGGATGGTTGAGGACGGATAAGGTTAAAAGGATGGTTGAGGTTAAAAGGATGGTTGAGGATGGATAAGGTTAAAAGGATGGTTGAGGTTAAAAGGATGGTTGAGGATGGATAAGGTTAAAAGGATGGTTGAGGATGGATAAGGTTAAAAGGATGGTTGAGGACGGATAAGGTTAAAAGGATGGTTGAGGACGGATAAGGTTAAAAGGATGGTTGAAGAGGGATGAGATTGGTTTGTGTTAAAAGGAGCAGGTTGGCATTTATTGTCATGAATATTGCCCTGAAAGCAGCTCTGCAGTGGTCACTTGCTGGCACAGCCACAAAGTCATACAACCTGATTTTAAACCTAACCATAACCATAACCCTAACGCTGTTAACCATAATGCCTAACCCTAACCTTACATTAAGACCAAAAAAAGAATTTCTGTTTTCATACATTTTTACTATCTAGTCAATTTTGACTTTACAGCTGGCCCATCTAGCGGAGATCGCTCAGTTCTGCTTCCAGGGCAAGATTCAGGACAATAAACATCCATCTGCTTTTAAAATGATGGTTGAGGATGGATGAGGTTGGGTTAGGTTGGGTTAGAAAGATGTTTGAGGATGGTTGAGGTTGGGTTAAAGACGGTTGAGGATGGTTGAGGTTGGGTTAGAAAGATGTTTGAGGATGGTTGAGGTTGGGTTAAAAAGACGGTTGAGGATGGTTGAGGTTGGGTTAAAAAGACGGTTGAGGATGGTTGAGGTTGGGTTAGAAAGATGTTTGAGGATGGTTGAGGTTGTGTTAAAAAGACGGTTGAGGATGGATGAGGTTGGGTTAAAAAGACGGTTGAGGATGGTTGAGGTTGGGTTAAAAAGACGGTTGAGGATGGTTGAGGTTGGGTTAGAAAGATGTTTGAGGATGGTTGAGGTTGTGTTAAAAAGACGGTTGAGGATGGATGAGGTTGGGTTAAAAAGACGGTTGAGGATGGTTGAGGTTGGGTTAGAAAGATGTTTGAGGATGGTTGAGGTTGTGTTATAAAGACTGTTGAGGATGGTTGAGGTTGGGTTGGGTTAAAGACAGTGTTCTCTCACCATTCTCCCAGTTGAGGTATTTGAGCGGGGAGGAGTCACCCCACTGCCAGCCTCCGGTGATGTCCAGGTCATTCAGACCGATCCACAGAGCAGCACTGTAACCAGTCAGCAAACCTACAGCAGCGGGGAGAGACTTCTCTTAAAAACATAAGATGTTCTCATATAAACAGAGGCAAGATCACACTCCACCTCTTTAAAACTATTAGAGAAGAGGCGAGTTGAGAAAAGACGGTAACCCTTGATTGTAAGGTATGCTTGTAAATGGCTTATACACGCTAATAATACATAGTTGTTTACCAGCAATGTCTAATACCAGTTCACAACAGACCTATAAACACATTTCCATCAAAGCGAGAATAAGGAAGAAAAGCGGTCCCGTGTTGTAGCACAGAGGACTGCATTTTAGACTCTCCTCTGGTCTCCTACCGTTGATGTAGGTCTGCTCATGCAGCTTGGTGATACTGAGCAGGTCAGCCCCCTGCTGTTGGCAGCTGATGCGAGCCTCGCTCCATGACAGGGTGGCCTGGAAGTTGAACTGGTAGCAGCTGTCTGTCAGGGGGTCTGTGTCCCAGAACGTCTCACAGTCATTGCCTGGGAGGGGGAGGGAGTGGGAGAGAGAGGGGAGGGGAGGGAGAAACAGAGGTCATTGCAAGGGGGAAAAAGTCATAGAGAGAGAGACATAGAAAGAGTCTGTGGTGTGTGTGTGTGTGTGTGTGGGGGGGGGGGTGTGGAGGAGGTGGAGGGGGAATATAGCTGTGTGAGACGGTGACTCACTCTTAACAGGACAGAAGCCCCAGAGTTCGTCCTTGCCATAGTCGAAGGTGGTGGCACACCACAGGTGACCGTCCTCTCTGCCAATACTGGTGCAGTTGTGGAACCACTGGCTATCGTACATGAAGGGCAGGTAGCAGGGCCTACCGTGAGAGTTCCCCTGGATAGTATAGATCTCTGCAAAGGCACACGATGGAAAGACTTCAAATCCCAGGATGCACTGGCAGTGAAGCGCCACTTTCTGTCCCAAATTGATTTGTGTGGATAGTTTTTACTGAGCAAGCAAATCTGTGTGCTTGGGAAAGACCATCAAAGGTAAACAATGAACCAAAATAGACCAGATAATGGAAAAACAATCAAACAATTTACATCTGAAAAATAAATACATCAGGACAAAGCTTTATAAAAACGATATACTGTCTCAAACTAAAAAGTATGCCAGACAAAGTCATTTTCATTTTCACTAGCAAGTGACAAGGGTAGGAAAGATACTCTTTACTACTTTCTCTAAAATAATAAAATATTGAGTTTAGTTTATAAGCCGCTGTTTTGGTTATTTTTTCGAGTCTATTATGAGACTGCCATGTATAAACTAAACTCCATTATTCTTTGAGAGTTGAATGAACTTTATCTTGAATGAAACCTGATCTCCACAGTTTGACAAAATGCCCACGGGTTGCCACGGTAGCCTCTGCATTCCACTGGACAGCGGGGTATGAAGGAAAGGACAGCGGGGACAACTCAAATCAACTCTCCAAGACAAGGTGGAGAAAGAGAGAGAGCGGGAGAGGGAAGAGAGCGAGCGAGGAAGGATTGAGAGAGAGGGAGAAAGGGAGAAAGAAAGAAAGGGAGAATGAGAGCGGTAGAGAGAAAGAGCTGTAAAGAAAGGGACTGGAAGGGCGTCTGCGATGTTACCAAAACACACAGAGAACGAGCCAGACCCATGGAAAGTAGGGCATATGTGTTAAAAAGGGGGAAAGGCCTAGAAAGTTCCCTCCCTCCTTAATTTCCCTCTCTTCTCCACCAGTGGCTGGTTCGTGTCAAGCTGCTAGCCTGCTAGCTACACAGCGGGGTGACTAATGTCCGTGGCATTCTTTATTCAGCAGCCTGTTGACTTCACAAAAGCAAGTTGTGCGGAATGGCAGTTAAAAGTTACAAATGCCTTTTGCCTCCCAACAAAAGAAAGGAGAGGAACGATAGAGGAGGAACGTAAAGAAGGAGAGGGAAGATATAGGAGGAAAGAAAAGAAGGAGGGGAAAGATAGAGGAGGAAAGAAAAGAAGGAGGGGAAAGATATAGGAGGAAAGAAAAGAAGGAGGGGAAAGATAGAGGAGGAACGTAAAGAGGGAGAGGAAAGATATAGGAGGAAAGAAAAGAAGAAGGGGAAAGATAGAGGAGGAACGTAAAGAAGGAGAGGAAGGATATAGGAGGAAAGTAAAGGAGGGGAAAGATAGAGGAGGAACGTAAAGTGGGAGAGGAAGGATATAGGAGGAAAGAAAAGAAGGAGGGGAAAGATAGAGGAGAAACGTAAAGAAGGAGAGGAAGGATATAGGAGGAAAGTAAAGAAGGAGGGGAAAGATAGAGGAGGAACGTAAAGTGGGAGAGGAAGGATATAGGAGGAAAGTAAAGAAGGAGAGGAAAGATAGAGGAGGAACGTAAAGAGGGAGAGGAAGGATATAGGAGGAAAGTAAAGAAGGAGAGGAAAGATAGAGGAGGAAAGTAAAGAAGGAGAGGAAAGATAGAGGAGGAAAGTAAAGAAGGAGAGGAAAGATATAGGAGGAAAGTAAAGAAGGAGAGGAAAAATAGAGGAGGAAAGTAAAGAAGGAGAGGAAAGATATAGGATGAAAGTAAAGAAGGAGAGGAAAGAAAGAGGAGGAAAGTAAAGAAGGAGAGGAAAGAAAGAGGAGGAAAGAAAGAGGAGGAAAGTAAAGAAGTCGTTTTCTGGACTTAGGTTGTAGGAGATCTGGTTTTAATTGCAGTCAGACAGGCTAGAGACGGTATTTCAAAGACTAAGCCCAGCAGAAAGGCTGTCTGTGCAACTTAAATAATAACATTTGATATCTGCATGAATAATAATACTACTACTAATAATAGTGGAAACGAGGCTTTGCTTCAAAACCACACTGTTATCCCTTCAGCGGGGGGCTTCAACTCCTAGGTCCTATGTAAACACGAACATACGTAGGCTAGAACTGGGTGATATGGACAAAAATCCACATTGTGATAAATTGCCTGAATTGATGCAATAATGATAAATAGAAGGATAGTTTATAACATTAATGTGCAACAAGTTTCTTAATCGTTTCCTTTAAACTACTAACTTACTACGAGTCTGATGGTTGTAGCCATCAACTGTCCCATGAACAATCACCCACATTAACAGACTTACTTCATGTCAAACTTCACGTTTCTCTAGTACAGGCTACGTATCATAATGAACAATATCAGCGAAATGCCTGCGATAAGTGATCGGTATGGTCAGTGTCAATCATTTCCGGTTTAATGAGCCAGCTCTACTGTAGGCTATGTGAGGGCAAGGGCATTCCACTGTTTACATCTTGAGTTTACAAACACAGAGCGAGAGGGCTTTCCTTAGCTATCTTGCTGGCGGACTGCCAGTCAGTCATACAGTCGACAGAGAGGCCCAGGGCAAAAAAAATTGCAGCATGCGTCTGAACAGATGCTGTACCCTCCTCAACAGTACAACACAGCTGACTAACCCTACCTATCTCTCTGATTTGGTCCTGCCGTACATACCTATACGTACGCTACGGTTACAAGACGCAGCCTCCTAATTGTCCCTAGAATTTCTAAGCAAACAGCTGGAGGCAGGGATTTCTCCTATAGAGCTCCATTTTTATGGAATGGTCTGCCTACTCATGTGAGAAACGTAAACTCGGTCTCAACCTTTAAGTCTTTACTGAAGACTCATCTCTTCAGTGGGTCATATGATTGAGTGTAGTCTGGCCCAGGAGTGTGAAGGTGAACGGAAAGGCTCTGGAGCAACGAACCACCCTTGCTGTCTCTGCCTGGCCGGTTCCCCTCTCTCCACTAGGATTCTTTGCCTCTAACCCTATTACAGGGGCTGAGTCACTGGCTTACTGGGGCTCTTTCATACCATCCATAGGAGGGGTGCGTCACTTGAGTAGGTTGAGTCACTGATGTGATCTTCCTGTTTGGGTTGGCGCCCCCCCTTGGGTTGTGCCGTGGCGGAGATCTTTGTGGGCTATACTCGGCCTTGTCTCAGGACGGTAAGTTGGTGTTTGAAGATATCCCTCTAGTGGTGTTGGGGCTGTGCTTTGCAAAGTGGGTGGGGTTACAGTGCCTTGCGAAAGTATTCAGCCCCCTTGAACTTTGCGAACTTTTGCCACATTTCAGGCTTCAAACATAAAGATATAAAACTGTATTTTTTTGTGAAGAATCAACAAGTGGGACACAATCATGAAGTGGAACGATTTTTATTGGATATTTCAAACTTTTTTAACAAATCAAAAACTGAAAAATTGGGCGTGCAAAATTATTCAGCCCCTTTACTTTCAGTGCAGCAAACTCTCTCCAGAAGTTCAGTGAGGATCTCTGAATGATCCAATGTTGACCTAAATGACTAATGATGATAAATACAATTCACCTGTGTGTAATCAAGTTTCTGTATAAATGCACCTGCACTGTGATAGCCTCAGAGGTCCGTTAAAAGCGCAGAGAGCATCATGAAGAACAAGGAACACACCAGGCAGGTCCGAAATACTGTAGTGAAGAAGTTTAAAGCCGGATTTGGAAACAAAAAGATTTCCCAAGCTTTAAACATCCCAAGGAGCACTGTGCAAGAGATAATATTGAAATGGAAGGAGTATCAGACCACTGCAAATCTACCAAGACCTGGCCGTCCCTCTAAACTTTCAGCTCATACAAGGAGAAGACTGATCAGAGATGCAGCCAAGAGGCCCATGATCACTGGATGAACTGCAGAGATCTACAGCTGAGGTGGGAGACTGTCCATAAGACAACAATCAGTCGTATATTGCACAAATCTGGCCTTTATGGAAGAGTGGCAAGACGAAAGCCATTTCTTAAAGATATCCATATAAAGTGTTGTTTAAAATTTGCCACAAGCCACCTGGGAGACACACCAAACATGTGGAAGAAGGTGCTCTGGTCAGATGAAACCAAAATTGAACTTTTTGGCAACAATGCAAAGCGTTATGTTTGGCGTAAAAGCAACACAGCGCATCACCCTGAACACACTATCCCCACTTTTAAACATGGTGGTGGCAGCATCATGGTTTGAGCCTGCTTTTCTTCAGCAGGGACAGGGAAGATGGTTAAAATTGATGGGAATATGGATGGAGCCAAATACAGGACCATTCTGGAAGAAAACCTGATGGAGTCTGCAAAAGACCTGAGTCTGGGACGGAGATTTGTCTTCCAACAAGACAATGATCCAAAAAATAAAGCAAAATCTACAATGGAATGGTTCAAAAATAAACATATCCAGGTGTTAGAATGGCCAAGTCAAAGTCCAGACCTGAATCCAATCAAGAATCTGTAGAAAGAACTGAAAACTGCTGTTCACAAATGCTCTCCATCCAACCTCATTGAGCTCGAGCTGTTTTGCAAGGAGGAATGGGAAAAAATTTCAATCTCTCGATGTGCAAAACTGATAGAGACATACCCCAAGCGACTTACAGCTGTAATCGCAGCAAAAGGTGGCGCTACAAAGTATTAACTTAAGGGGGCTGAATAATTTTGCACGCCCAATTTTTCAGTTTTTCATTTGTTAAAAAAGTTTGAAATATCCAATAAATGTCGTTCCACTTCATGATTGTGTCCCACTTGTTGTTGATTCTTCACAAAAAATACAGTTTTATATCTTTATGTTTGAAGCCTGAAATGTGGCAAAAGGTCGCAAAGTTCAAGGGGGCCGAATACTTTCACAAGGCACTGTATATCCTGCCTGTTTGGCCCTGTCCGGGGGTGTCATCGGATGGGGCCACAGTGTCTCCTGACCCCTCCTGTCTCAGCCTCCAGTATTTATGCTGCAGTAGTTTATGTGTCGGAGGGCTAGGATCAGTTTGTTATATCTGGAGTACCTATCCTATCTGGTGTCCTGTGTGAATTTAAGTATGCTCTCTCTAATTCTCTCTTTCTCTCTCTCGGAGGACCTGAGCCCTAGGACCGTGCCTCAGGACTACCTGGCATGATGACTCCTTGCTGTCCCCAGTCCACCTCCAGTTTCAACTGTTCTGCCTGTGATTATTATTTTTTGGCCATGCTGGTCATTTATGAACATTTCAACATCTTGGCCATGTTCTGTTATAATCTCCACCCGGCACAGCCAGAAGAGGACTGGCCAACCCACATAGCCTGGTTCCTCTCTAGGTTTCTTCCTAGGTTTTGGCTTTTCTAGGGAGTTTTTCCTAGCCACTGTGCTTCTACACCTGCATTGCTTGCTGTTTGGGGTTTTAGGCTGGGTTTCTGTACAGCACTGAGATATCAGCTGATGTACGAAGGGCTATATAAATACATTTTATTTTATTTTGATTTGATATGGCAAAATGGCTGACTCCCTTTTCCTACCAGAGTCGAATTGACGTCTTGTTGCTCCCCCATACCAAAACAAAATCAAGACTGACCAGAATGACTTGTTCAACTTACACTTCCCTTTACCAGAGAAAGAGTACCAAAATAGCATCATCAACCGTTTGTAATCCACTAGAATTACTTTGCAAACCAAAAGTAGAAGCTCTTCTACTTACCACGATAGCTCCTAGAACAAAGGTCCTGATCGTCCCCAAAGAGCCTCCACTTGAGCCCCTCCCGTGGGGGCTTGACATCCGAGGCCACCGCTGAGGCGTTAGCGGAGGGGTTGACAGGGTGCGAGGGTGACGGCATGTACAGGTTGAGGTTCTCCAACACCTGGGAACAGTACCAGGTCCAGCGGACCCCGGGAGGCTCTCTGTCACAGGGGTAGACGCCCAGCAGGGAGGTGTCCTCCCTGGAGCTGTAGTTGCCTGTTGTCAGGCCCAGGCACAGAGAGGAGCCTAGGTTGAAGAGTCGGCCCCGGGTCACCCACTTCCACTTCTGGGCGTCATCCTCGCAGGACTCGGACAGGGACAGGGAGTGACCCTGCACCCCAAGACAGCCCTGAGCCCCCTCGTGGAAGAACACAAACACATCACCATTCACAGGCTCTGTGGGAGAGAGAGATAGAGAAACACACAGAGAGAGAAGGGCATTCTATGCCATCAAAAGGAAAATGAATTTCAACATACCAATTAGGATCTGGCTAAAAATACTTGAATCAGTCATAGTGCCCATTGCCCTTTATGGTTGTGAGGCTTGGGGTCTAATCACCAACCAAGACTTCACAAAATGGGACAAACACCAAATTGAGACTCTGCATGCAGAATTCTGCAAAAATATCTTCCGTGTACAACGTAGAACACCAAAGAAATGAATGCAGAGCAGAATTAGGCCGATACCCATTAATTATCAAAATCCAGAAAAGAGCCGTTAAATTCTACATCCACCTAAAAGGAAGAGATTCCCAAACCTTCCATAACAAAGCCATCACCTACAGAGAGATGAACCTGGAGAAGAGTCCCCTAAGCAAGCTGGTCCTGGGGCTTTGTTCACAAACACAAACACACCCCACAGAGCCCCAGGACAGCAGCACAATTAGACCCAACCAAATCATGAGAAAACAAAAAGATAATTACTTGACACATTGGAAATAATTAATTTAAAAAACAGAGCAAACTAGAATGCTATTTGGCCCTAAACAGAGAGTACACAGCGGCAGAATACCTGACCACTGTGACTGACCCAAACTTAAGGAAAGCTTTGACTATGTACAGACTCAGTGAGCATAGCCTTGCTATCGAGAAAGGCCGCCGTAGGCAGACATGGCTCTCAACAGAAGACAGGCTATGTGCTCACTGCACACAAAATGAGGTGGAAACTGAGCTGCACTTCCTAACCTCCTGCCCCATGTATGACCATGTTAAAGAGACATATTTCCCTCAGATTACACAGATCCACAAAGAATTTGAAAACAAATCCAATTTTGATAAACTCCCATATCTACTGGGTGAAATTCCACAGTGTGCCATCACAGCAGCTAGATTTGTGACCTGTTGCCACGAGAAAAGGGCAACCAGTGAAGAACAAACACCATTGTAAATGCAACCCATATTTATGCTCATTTATTTTATCTTGTGTCCTTTAACCATTTGTACATTGTTAAGACACTGTATATATATAAAATGACATTTGTAATGTCTTTATTGTTTTGAAACTTCTGTATGTGTAATGTTTACTGTTAATTTTTATTGTTTATTTCACTTTTGTATATTATCTACCTCACTTGCTTCGGCAATGTTAACACATGTTTCCCATGCCAATAAACCGCTTAAATTGAATTGAGAGAGACACATAAGGGAGAGAGAGGGAGAGAGAGAGAGAGAAACACAGAGAGAGAGACACACAGAGAGAGACACATAGAGAGAGAGAGAGACAGAGAGAAAGAAAAAGCGAGAGAGAGAGAGAGAGAAACACAGAGAGAGACACACAGAGAGAGACACAGAGAGAGAGAAACACAGAGAGAGACACACAGAGAGAGACACAGAGAGAGAGACACATAGAGAGAGAGAGAGAGAGAGAGAGAGAGAGAGAGAGAGAGAGAGAGAGAGAGAGAGAGAGAGAGAGAGAGAGAGAGAGAGAGAGAGAGAGAGAGAGAGAGAGAGACAGAGATAGAGACACAGAGATAGAGACACAGAGAGAGAGACACATAGAGAGAGAGAAACAGAGAGAGAGAAAGAGAGAGAGAGAGAGAGAGAGAGAGAGAGAGAGAGAGAGAGAGAGAGAGAGAGAGAGAGAGAGAGAGAGAGAGAGAGAGAGAGAGAGAGAGAGAGAGAGAGAGAGAGAGAGGTAGAGATAGAGAGAAAGAGATAGAGACACAGAGAGAGAGACACAGAGAGAGGGAGACACAGAGAGAGAGAGAGAGAGAGAGAGAGAGAGAGAGAGAGAGAGAGAGAGAGAGAGAGAGAGAGAGAGAGAGAGAGAGAGAGAGAGAGACACAGAGAGAGAGACACAGAGAGAGAGACACAGAGAGAGAGACACAGAGAGAGAGATAGAGAGGACAGTCAATAACACTGTTCAGGAACTATTCCATATTTAGCTGCTAATGTGGAGACCACAATCAATATCACTGTTAATGGATGTCCTGCTTTGCTAGAGCAAGCATCTTTCAGCTGGTTGTGGTGCTGTTGAAAGGCTAGCTTTCTCACAATAATACATAGCCCACCTAGTTATATCTCCTCTCACATCTATGACAAAACAGACAAAAAAGTTGGAGAAAGAAATCATTTCAGACCAGAGGAGGCTCACAGACCTGTATCAACTTAAGCAGACATTTACCAAGGTTGTGTGTTTAGACAAGTGTGTTTAGACAAGTGTTCATTGTTCATTCATGTTTTTTCACTCGTCTTTTAATGTTGGTAATGTCTATTTATTTGTTATTTCCTGTCAGATTCTGGGATATTTTCCCCGTTTCAGACGTGTGACCTGGAATGGCCTTTCTCTTCACGGGGAGTCTGTGGTCTGAATGTCATGTGAGGGAAGGTTGGCTGAAGAACTAAACGAGTATCTAATGCCTTCAATAGAGTTCTAGCCCCAGACCCATTGATCACTCTGTTTGGTACAGTTGATGGGAATAGCCGGGAAGGGAAAGCGGTCTCTCTTTGTACTCTATTAGCCAAAAGGCTCATATTGCAATTTTGGAAATTGGAGACTGTACCTGCCTTTGAAATGTGGTTACGGGATTTAGGGAATGTAATACATATGGAAAAGATTTGATACAATACCTCCAATAGAAGTCCAATGTTTTACAAAATATGGCAGCCGATAGTGGATAAATGGTCTAGTCCCGCTTCATAACTGGGTTGACAATCTGCTGCTACTCTGCGCTATACTCCACTCAATATTTATTTTTGGCTTAACTACACTGCTTGTAATGACTATATGCTGTCTTCTTATACATGTACCACCTAATAGGATTTAGTTTTATTTTGTGTATGTGTGAGTTAAGTTTTGTTTTGTCCTCTAAATTGGCCATCCCATTCAACAGTACAATGAATGTCATTGTTAGTATTGCTGTCTTTTTTATTAGATTTTTTTATTGGAAAATAATAAACATATTATTAAAAAAATAAAAAAGAAGAACTAAATGAGGACTGGGCGGTCTGAGGTTTTGGGGGACTGGTTTGGAACTTTATCCGGAGAACATGTCTGGTTTCATATTTGAAGATGTTTCTGTTGTCAATATCGGATAATATACATGTCATTACTTTACTTAATTATGCCAGTAATTTACCCAGACCGAGTGACCCTACAGTTAATCCTCAAAAGAAGGTACAGTGAAATGTCATGAACTGTACCTTGGCTAAGTTCATCCTCATGTAGTAATGTATATGTCAATGTGCCCTGCGCATTGGGTCTCTACTGTAGGCTCTGTGTAAGACAAGAGCAAGTATACTGTATACACTCCAGCCCTGTATGAACTGATAAGAGGAGGAGGTAGAGAGAAAGCGAGATACTGTGTCTAAGCTAGCTAGATACTGGCTGGACTCCAGCCACTTTGACTGGAATGTCGGGAAGAAAACAACCTTCCCAAAAACCCACTGTGGTTTTCTCTCCTGCCCACGTCTTCTCCGAGCTATTCTTTTTCTTCTCCTGCAAGGGGGGTTATGGGGGTTGGGAGGTTAAGGCCAGGTGATTCAAACGTGTGTGCACTGGTGGAGGAGAGAGCGAGGGACGGAAAGGAGGAGAAACAGAGGAAGAAAGAGAGGAGAGGGAGAGCAGCTGTGATGTTAAGTGAACACAAAGAGCAAGGAGAAAAAAGGGAATAACCCCAAAACAAACACAAGCCCTCCTCAGTGAATCTAGGTCCAGAGAAGAGTAACAGAGAGAGAGAGAGAGAGCCTCAGCATTCCTCCTTCACGGGGCCCTCAGGGGCCAGGATGTGGGGAAGGTGGGACAGATCACTGGGCGTTGGACTGAACATAGGGAAAGGGGGGATACCTAGTCAGTCGCACAACCGAATGCATTCAACTGAAATGTGTCTTCCGCATTTAACCCAACCCCTCTGAATCAGATGGCTCTGGTATGGGTGTACTTGGGTCCACACACAGAACAGGGGTCCTGGCCTGTAGCACAAAAACCTCCTCAAGTCATCTAATCAGTCCACTGTAGCTCTCTCACAGAACTAGCAACACCGCCCTTGCAGCACTACCAACACTCAAACGCCGGAGAATCTCCATAAAAAGAGTCCCTACAAAGTCGTTATAAAGCAGAACTTCAATCGGTGTGTAGCACTGGTTTTTCTCAGACTCACTCAAACTCTGTTGCAAAGTTGTTGAGAAATAATAGTCAGCTTGTGGCCTTGGACGGCTTCCAGATGCTGCAAAGGCAGAAGTTACTAAACACAATGGCTGAGTGGTTCCACAGAGCTGTGAGCCTCCACTGGCAGTGCTTTGTACAGTGTAATCAGATATAATTACCAGCTAGCGCTGACTGCTGCAGACGTCTCACTGTAGCACCATGTCGTTAGTCCTGTTTACTGTCCACTAATTGTGATGCAATAAAGATTCAAGAGTCAAAATACTTTTTTCTCACATGGTAATGGTGCGCCTCTGGAAAAATCTTTACTATGCACTCTTAGAATTTTTTAACTTGTATTATTTATTTAACCTTTATTTAACTAGGCAAGTCAGTTAAGAACAAATTCTTATTTACAATGACGGCCTAGGAACAGTGGGTTAACTGCCGTGTTCAGGGGCATAACGACAGATTTTTACATTGTCAGCTCAGGGATTCAATCTAGCAACCACTAGGCTACCTGCCGCAAGATGCAGAGCCTTTGACCGATGCGCCAATGCGCCACTCCAGGTATAACTATTTTGGGTTCCATGTAAAACCCTCTGTGGGAAGGGTTCTACATGGAACCCAAAAGGGTTCTACCTGGAACCAAAAGGGATTCTTCAAAGGGTTCTCCTATTGGGACAGCCAAAGAACCCTTTATGGTTATAGATAGCACCTTTGTCATTGAAGTAAAAGAAGGAGGGGCAGGTTCCACGAGTTTATAATTTCAGACACCGATTATTAAAGTAACACAATCCATAACAGTCTGAAATGAAAAACCTTTCCATGGACTCATTTCTCTCTAGGGAAGTCATTGTCTGTCATTTCCATTAAACGGCATGTGTTCAATAACCTTGCTACAGTTAGTCAAGCACGCTCTACAGTTCTCCAACAGCAAAGACAATCTGAGTCCTGTTAACGTCATACCGTATGGACCCTGTAGAACAGACAGTTCAGCAAAGTCGCTGTCTTTGATGCCTCTCAACTCAAGGATCTTTCTTACCTTGTGGTCCATGCCAAAATATTTAGCAGTGCTCCCAGCTACCCCGGTCTGAAAATCCAACCCTTCTATATGTTCTGTTAACGGGCTCTTCTCTGCCGTGACAGGCAAACCACCCCAGCTGCATACAAAATTAAGGGTTCAATTTTGCCCTTCCCAAATTGTCAGAACAGTGTACAGAACAATGAATTAATTTTGGATGACTACAGCGCTGGCTTAACTTCTTGGTGACAGGGGGGGCAGTATTGAGTAGCTTGGATGAATAAGGTGCCCAGAGTAAACTGCCTGCTACTCTGTCCCAGATGCTAATATATGCATATTATTAGTAGTATTCTAAAACTGTTTGAATGATGTATGTGAGTATAACAGAACTCATATGGCAGGCAAAAACCTGAGAAAAATACAACCAGGAAGTGGGAAATCTGAGGTTTGTAGTTTTTCAACTCTTTGCCATTCCAATATACAGTGTAAATGGGATCATATTGCACTCCCTAAGGCTTCCACTAGATGTCAACAGTCTTTAGAACGTTGTTTCAGGCTTCTACTGTGAAGTGGGGGCGGAATGAGAGAGGATTGAGCCAGGTGTCTGGCAGAGTGCCACAGGCTCTGACGCGTGGTCATAAGAGAGTTGGCTCTCGTTCCATTGCTTTTCTACAGACAATGGAATTCTCCGGTTGGAACATTATTGAACATTTATGATAAAACATCCTAAAGATTGATTTTACACTTAGTTTGACAAGTTTCTACGGGCTGTAACAGAACTTTTTCTTTTTTTAAAAACTTTTCTGAACGCGCGTTTGGATTTGTTTACCAAACGCCCTAACAAAAGAAGCCATTTGGACATAAATTATGAACTTTATCGAACAAATCAAACATTTATTGTGGAACTGGGATTCATGGGAGTGCATTCTGATGAAGACCATCAAAGGTAAGTGAATATTTATAATGCTATTTCTGACTAATGTTGACTACACAATATGGCGGATATCTTTTTGGCTGCTTTGTTGTCTGAACGCTGTACTCAGATTATTGAATGGTTTGCTTTTTCCTGCAAAGTCTTTTTGAAATCTGACACAGCAGTTGCATTAAGGAGAAGTATATCTCTAATTCCATGTATAACACTTGTATTTTCATCAACATTTATGATTAGTATTTCTGTAAATTGATGTGGCATGCAAAATCACTGCATGTTTTAGAACTACTGTACATAACACGCCAATGTAAAATTATTTTAAAAAATATAAATATGCACTTTATCGAACAAAACATACATGTATTGTATAACATAAAGTCCTATGAGTGTCATCTAATGAAGATCATCAAAGGTTAGTGATTCATTTTATCTCTATTTGTGCTTTTTGTGACTCCTCTCTTCGGCTGGAAAAATGGCTGTGTTTTTCTGTGAGTTGGTGGTGCTTTCGCTGTAAAGCCTTTTTGAAATCAGACACTGTGGCTGGATTAACGAGAATTGTATCTTTAAAATGGTGTAAAATACTTGTATGCTTGAGGAATTTTCATTATGGGATTTTTGTTGTTTTGAATTTGGCGCCTTGCACTTTTTCACTGGCTGTTGATGAGGTGGGACGCTACCGTCCCACATACCCCAGAGAGGTTAAGCCGGATGCTCTGAAGTAAGCAGCGCTGCTTCCAGTGGTGTGTGATTTCCTTGACAAGTCTTACATAACGATGGTTTTGGCCATGCTAACACTTGGCTTAGCAACACTTACAACAGTGTGGTAAGAGGAGTTTTTAGGAGACGTAAATGTTATTAAAAGCAGCCTAATGTCATTTTGTCTTTTGTCATGATGAGAATCAGAGCCACAACAAAAGGAATGTTGGTTTTCTGTGGCTACCAAGGCAGTAAAACTGAGACTACCTATTAGACCTTGATGACTAATTTCCCACAGGACATGACTAGTACCCAACAAGCTGGGCACTGATGTTACTGATGTGAAGTAGAAGCTCTAACTTCTCTAAGTGTTCACACCTGGGCCCTGCAGCTGTGTTTGAAGTGTTGGTTCAACCTCAGATGGCTCTGCTGAGTAAAAGACAAACTTCAAATGTAATTCCAGAAGCGGATTTGAAAGTGTTTGATGTGAATACAGTAAAGCACAGATCAACAGCTTCACCAAATTTTGACGAAAGTTAAACCTTGGGAAAGTACAACCAGAACAACACCCATCTAGCCTGATCCCTCCTCTCCCTCTCTCCCACTCCCTGCCCCGTCACCCTGCTCAGACCAATGCCAGTTTCCTGCTGCAAAAGAGAGCGGCTTAAACCTGCAGCCAAGAACAACGGAACATGAGGAGCCAAGAGCAGAGAGTTTGATGTTCCCAGAACCGCCTTCTTCTCCTCCAACTCTGGCTGGTGTGTTGATGAGGTCTCTCTGGGCGTGGGGGTGCGCGCAGGACACCGGAGCTGGAGCACAGAGGTCCAGTGGAGGCCGAGGTACATGAAACAAAGGTGACTGACTTGATCCACACTGAGGTGAGACGTACTGGAGAGATGGAGGCAATGGGACTGGGAACCACATTGGGATAGAAATTTGAAATAACAACTATTTCACTTCCATAGATGTAGAAGCAAAATGGAGTGTGGGTGGATGTTATTGGATAAGAACAACAATGATGATAGATTCTGGTCTCAGGTTAAAGACCCCCAGGTCTAGATGAAGGTGTGGTTGTGGGACCAAAGGATTGTCTTTGAACCTTTTTCTTATTTTGACAGATGTTTGCGATGAAAGGGGACGCTTGTTTTACGGGTAAGCTTTATGAAACAGAACATCTCCTTGTCCAGTAAAAACAACAACCAACAAATAGACAGGACATTCCAGCCTGTTTGTGTGTTTGTTTCTATTTCTTTTACGACGGTTCAGGCAAGCCTCTGAAACTGCTGGAGCGGTGGTAGGCCCCCTCCCAGCAAACATCTCAGTGGGAGGGGAGGAGAAGCAGCAGTGAGTGGGTGGGATTTATTAGGGGCTGATCAGCCCTTTAGACGGTGGTTGGCTGGGATTTATTAGGGGCTGATCAGCCCTTTAGACGGTGGTTGGGTGGGATTTTTTTAGGGGCTGATCAGGCTGTTGGCTTCCTGCTTTCTGTACAGCTCGAGTCCAAAGACACAGGGGTGGTACCTGAAATTCCTCCATGATCCTAAAGGAAAGACCGAGCCCCAGGAGATAGGGATTGTTCTGAAACCCGTACACCCAGGTAGACCTCACGGTGTGAATAAGTGTCTAAAAGACAGAATAAATAGGTATGATGGAAAACAAGAATGAAAGCGTGTGAATGAGAGATCTGCATTGCCTTTGCAGTTGGCAAACAAACCCAGTACCGTCCACACTGCAGGTGTAACAGCTAGACACCACAATATATCTGGCCCTACATGACATTTGATTGAGAGCTGACACAACTGTGCTTTTAGAGAAATCACACAGAAACCAAAAACAGTGACTGTAATAACACAGTAATAACAGAACCTGGTGAATTACAGTATATGATCTTCTTATTGACTTCATCACCTTGAATCATCATACTCAGCTTTGTTGACACTGTTTTCCCTCCCTTGTACTAACTGAACTAATTATGGCCGCATTACACACAATGTATGTTCTGGTGTAGACCTCAGTATCAAAGAACTGAATACATCTTGTTGAAAGTTCAATTCCCTCTGAAGGTGTGATATAGGATCGGCCAAGTAAATTTAAGTTATATTTCCACATGGGAGGAACTGAGAATTTCATTGAAGAAACAAAACGAGTTTTTAGTTTGGCCCACCTCCAACGTTGTTCACAATGTCAAGTTGGTTACTGGGCCTACTTTGTCTTCATTTCAGAGAGACAGTGAAATAACTTGTATAGCCTAGTGTTATCTGTCTTCATTTCAGAGAGACAGTGAAATAACTTGTATAGCCTAGTGTTATCTGTCTTCATTTCAGAGAGACAGTGAAATAACTTGTATAGCCTAGTGTTATCTGTCTTCATTTCAGAGAGACAGTGAAATAACTTGTATAGCCTAGTGTTATCTGTCTTCATTTCAGAGAGACAGTGAAATAACTTGTATAGCCTAGTGTTATCTGTCTTCATTTCAGAGAGACAGTGAAATAACTTGTATAGCCTAGTGTTATCTGTCTTCATTTCAGAGAGACAGTGAAATAACTTGTATAGCCTAGTGTTATCTGTCTTCATTTCAGAGAGACAGTGAAATAACTTGTATAGCCTAGTGTTATCTGTCTTCATTTCAGAGAGACAGTGAAATAACTTGTATAGCCTAGTGTTATCTGTCTTCATTTCAGAGAGACAGTGAAATAACTTGTATAGCCTAGTGTTATCTGTCTTCATTTCAGAGAGACAGTGAAATAACTTGTATAGCCTAGTGTTATCTGTCTTCATTTCAGAGAGACAGTGAAATAACTTGTATAGCCTAGTGTTATCTGTCTTCATTTCAGAGAGACAGTGAAATAACTTGTATAGCCTAGTGTTATCTGTCTTCATTTCAGAGAGACAGTGAAATAACTTGTATAGCCTAGTGTTATCTGTCTTCATTTCAGAGAGACAGTGAAATAACTTGTATAGCCTAGTGTTATCTGTCTTCATTTCAGAGAGACAGTGAAATAACTTGTATAGCCTAGTGTTATCTGTCTTCATTTCAGAGAGACAGTGAAATAACTTGTATAGCCTAGTGTTATCTGTCTTCATTTCAGAGAGACAGTGAAATAACTTGTATAGCCTAGTGTTATCTGTCTTCATTCGTGGATTATTATTAACCTAGATTTAATCTCTACAAATCGACCCATAGCATGCCTAGGAGTAAGGCAGGCCAGTGGTACTACTACAGTGGACGGAGAAGAGATGGATGTAACTGTATAACAGGATGTAAAGGTCACATCTGCCCCCGAGGTGGCAAATATATGCAACGCGTTAGTCCCATACCCCCCCCCCCCCCCCCCCACACACACACACACACACCACCGACACCAACACACACACATCTGGTTCCACTCAGAATTCGGACTTTCGTGGCATTCCAATGCATCGGTGAAGTTCGGATAAAAAGTACCCGTAAAATCCCACAAGCAACCCCCCCCCAAAAAAAAACAAAAAAAAAAAACGAAATAAGTTTTAGGTGGATATTCAGACATGCAATAACAACGAGTCTGCGACTCTCGGTCTCCAGAGTTTTCCTTGAATGAAAAGCCGAGAAGCATTCGACTGCAACACATTGATCTTACCTGAAACGCTGCTGTTTAGTTCCAGACTAAAGATGAATAAATATAAAGTGCATCTGTAAAAGTGAAGGCAATTTTTCCATGTTCTCCTCGAATTATTGTTTCGGTCGCAGCGTGGCATGCCCACTATTGCTCAGCAAACTGTAAATCGGAGCAATTTATGGAGAGCTTTCCTTTCGGGACGGATGGGTAGAGTGGTGGTGGGTATGATGGGTTGCAGATGAGAGGAGAAGTAGAGTGGGCTCTGTGTCTTTTTAGCGCGTCATTAAAACTGAAGTTAGCAGACGCGTTGGGTCTGCGTCACCATACTCTAGCCCGCCTCACATTCACACACAGTTGTGCACAAACTAGATGCACTGTATTGCAGATATGCAACACTGTGTCAGAATCTCAGACATGCAACATTATTACCTTGCATTTTCTTGAGATCCGCCCGCTGTTACATTGTAACAACATCCCTGCTTGTGATACGTTACATGCCGCAAATATGTAGCCTATCTCGTCTAGGCCTATTTGTGTCCTTCAAAATAAGCTCAATAGCGTATTACAGATATAATATATATATATATATATATATATATATATATATAAATCTGTATATCGTAATATATATATATATATATATATATATATATATATATATATATATATATATATATATATATATATATATATTACACCTATAGACACTTGATTTCGCTTATTTTAAAACGACAGTAGAGATTGAAAACATAAATTATAAATTATTTTACTAGATACTAGATTCGGACTCATAGAATCATTCCCCAAAGCAGCAGTGGGGTGACAGTTATGGACACAGATCATCCAAGTGAGATTGCAACAAGAAACAGTTTTACTTCCCATTCCAAAACCAGAGACCAAAAGCCAACTCACAAATATGTGTAAAAAAATACTAAAGTGATGGCTTCTTGGCCTCCACAATTCTGGATGATTTAATTATCACCGTATTGCTGTCCCTTCCTCGTGAATCAATTAAACTGCCATGGTGCACATATTCACCCCTGGAAGGATTCTGTGTTGGGGATTGGTAGTGGTGGATGTTGGGGAGAGTGGAAACAATCCAATGGCAATCTGTTGGGAAATGCAAGAATGATGCATCAATCAGAACAACTTTACATTGGTGGATAATGTGGGTGTGTGTGCACAATCTGCACAAGGAGCCTAAAAGTTCAAAGCTGGTGTCACCGATGTGTTGGCTTCATCCTCTCTCTTGTGAACACAGTCATTGTTGGACCATTAGCAGTATGCATGGCTCAGGGCCCTGTCTGTCTTCCTCTCCACTGATCATTATTGATCTGTGGCTTTGGCAGTGCACTGCACACAACCACACTCAGTTTAACACACATTTTAAACAACGTGCGAATGCACCGTGCACGGTAGTAGCCCACCCACAGAACTAGATTGACCACTGACCCCCTCAACTACTATCTCTATGGCCTACCCATGCATTTTATATCAGTGTGGTTCAATGGTAGAGTGATCTTCGCTCATGGCATCAATTCAGCACTACGCGAGCCCAATCATTCATTCATCAATGTGACTGTTGTAATATAGATAATTACTTCAGGGGCTCTCAAACTTATTTTTGGCCGGGGACACCTTTTGTGATAGCAAATTCATCGGGGACCCCCTCATAATCAGAACACAACTGGAGTGAGATTAAAAATAGCATACAAAGAGTTCTACTATGACTTTGGCAGTGCATGGCCAGGCAAACCATTTAAAAGGTCCATCTCTTGGCATCGGAGAGAACATTTTTTGTTGTTGCGGTTTCTCTCTTGAGGCAGAGAGAAAACGTTGCAGTTTTAAAGCTTAAATTACAGTGCATTTACATAACATAAAATACAATTAGGATGGAGTTGATAATTGGTGGAGTACTGTGGATGCCAATATCCAGGCCCATGTTGCCCAGGGTTAATTAAGAACATCATTTGTAGATCAATCATGTTACATTGTATTACACCCTCTTAACTTATTCTACAGATCTCTTGGCCAAAATTAATTCAATCTGTTTGTAAAATTCATTAAAATCGAATGTAAAAATGATAGTGTAGAGATTTTGAGATCTGACCACGGACCCCCTTCAGTACCTCAGGGTCCGTGGACCCCATTTTGAGAACCCCTGGGGAGTATAGACGGGTTGTTTAGCAACTTAACACATAAGCATATATGGGGCAAAACAGACAGGGCTGGCTTAGTTTGTTGACATGTAAACTACATTTTGTCTCAAAATGTTTATTGAAAACAAATACATTTGCACAAGGAGCACTTGTCTCTCAAATACATCATTACAGTTGTTGGTTAGCTAGCGAATATGAGCCATATTAGCATAGACATTAGTCAAAAGACCTCAACACACTATGAACAAGGTAAAACGATTCCCCACATGGTTGTTAGCTATTTGAATCATACCACCACATGGCCTTCTGCCTCATCGATACGTCCACACTCTCATGGTGGTCAGCCAACCTGTCTTTAGGTTATTCAAACTTCTCCATCAGGTTTGGTTCCCCCCACTTTGTTATTTTTGTCATTTAGCTGATGCTCTTATCCAGAACAACTTACAGGAGAAACGAGGGTTAAGTGCCTTGCTCAAGGGCACGTTGACAGATTTCTCACGTGGTCAGCTCTGGGATTTGAACCAGCGGCCTTTTGGTTACTGGCCTAAAGCTCTTAACCGCTGGGCTACCTGCCGCCCTTTCAAAGATTTTCTTGATTATTTTAGTTCTTCCTCGATAGACCTTCTCCAGCTGTTCCTGGGTCTTCCTGGTTTCCATTTTCCTCTGCAACCTTCAGGTTACAGATAATAAATATTACATAAGTGTGCTTTGTGTTGTTGATGTAGAGAAATGAGCTTGCCGAGCCTTCGGAGAGTAAACAACCCAACCAGAACTAACACCCCCACAAACACTCAGATTGCACAGTTTAACCAATAGTATTTAATGGGTTATGCAATTCTCTGCTAAGGCCCAATCTCCTCCCAACAGTACAATGAGTAAACCAGTCCCTTGCATTTTATTGGCAAAGAATTCATTAAAACAGACCTAAATAAATATGTTTTTATGAAGAGAATTACTAAAACGAGAATAGGGCAACAAAAAAAACCGAAAGAGAAATTTAAAAACCACCAATTGATTTTTTTTCCTTAAAATTGAGAAAATGTAAGTAACAATTCTTTAAAAAAGGGACCATTCATTAGTTTTCCACGTTATATATCATGTAACAACTAGAACCAATATAAAAACTGCAGCGGAACAGTGCCACCATCTGGAAGTCTTAAGCTTTGGTCACAGGATTTAAAACAGACAGGGGGGGGGGTCGGTATGCCTCCCTTCAAGAACTACCTGGACCCAGGAGAGTGGCTTAAATTAATGAACGCCATAGGTCTTGTTCAGGTCCAGTCTAAAGGCAGGCTAGACTGGTACTGTCAGTCAGGGGAGGGGGTTGGATGACAACCAAAGCATTTATCAAAAGGAGAACCCAGAGCATCTGGGACGACTCCCGAGGCATGGTGGGTGGGTGGGTGTGTGTGTGTATGAGATGGAAAACAGAGTCTTCCAACAGTCCCTTCCATTTCTCAAAGCTAATGCAGCCCTGTTCCATTCTTTTAACCTTAAAATTGTTGAATTTTCCCATTTCTCCTCAGCTCAGTGCCATGTCCCCCTCCACACTGTGGGGGGACCCTAGGGCTTTGACCCCCAGAACAACACCACCCCTCAGAGGAGGGAGAGACAGGGAAGCTGGGTGGGTGGACATGGAGGGCTCCAGGTTTCAGTTGGAACACTGATTACCCCACCTCTCTCCCCTCCACCTCATCCATGATTCCTCAAGCTCCCCCTGCCTGCACCCCAGAGGTTTCCCTGGGGTGCTGAGCCCAAGGTGGGACATAACAGGATGGGAAGTGATGAGGGGGCTGAATCAGGCAGCCACCCCCACCCCCACCTCCACCTTCCACTTAGGTCAGTCAGTTCGTAGTGAGATAGATAGTGAAGGCTCAGTTTGAGGCGCTGCTGTTGGAGGAGCTGGAGGTGGAAGGTATAGCCGTGCCAGAGGCCCCGGACGTGGCCACAGACTTGCGGATGTGAGGCATGAGGAAGGGGTCACTGGCTAGCTGGTGCACATCGATACGGTCCTCCTTCCGGTAGACCAGACAGCGCCTTATGAAGGCCTGGAGAGAGATAAGGAGGGGACATTTATAGAAGTTGTGACAGGGGAATAATTTGTGCACAGAGCAGAAAAGGATGAATGTGTAAAGTAACAGACCAATGAAAGAGGGATGGAGAAACAACACCAGGTGAGGAAGAATTTAGGGAATGGACTAACAAATCACAGAAAGTTGAGGGAAGGACAGAAAAAGAAAAAAGTAGTACCTTAGCTTCTGGGGTGACTACTGGTTTGGGGGGAAACTGAACCTCTGTTGCCTTCAGTATGGTGTTCTCCTGCAGGATGTCCTGTTGAGACTGGTTATGGCCAAAGGGCTGGAGGGGAAGACAAAGAAAGAGAAAAAAAGGCTAAAGTTTGCAACACAAAACATCCTCATCTCTTAAATGGAATATAAAGAGCATGAATACAATTCTGAGAGGAGTGAGTAGTGTGTGCGTGCTTGCATTACCTTGCGTCCGTACAGAGCCTGGTAGAAGATGACTCCCACTGACCACACGTCCACCTTGTTGGAGATTTTAGGAGGCTCTTTACCCACCACAAAGCATTCAGGGGGAAGGTACCTGCAAGGAAAGATCATTGCTTAGAGCAACACTCTTTCCACAATAACAATCATCCAAACAAGATAGTCATTCTATTGTTCTAGTTTGTGCGGCGCCTCACCAGTAGGTCCCTGCACCCTGCGAGGTCAGCTCCATCCCATCCACTGAGTTGTAGCTGTCGTCGTCCATGATCTTGGACAGGCCGAAGTCGGTGATTTTGATCTCCCCACAGGCTGTGCCATTCACCAGGAGGATGTTGCCTGAGGAAACGACAAGTCAGAGTTCAAGACAAAAGTTCACAATGAACATGAAGGACATTTCTCTCTAATATACTGGCATGGCTGGTTTATAAATTGGTCTAACGACATGCCGCGTTCAAATTGTCTACAGACAAGTTTCGCTGGTAAAAACAACATTTCATTTATACTCCGGTGGAATGTCTAAAGACTTCTCAGGTTTCTTGTTGCAGACAGATAAAAGTGTGTTGTCATGGTTACCTGACTGCGACAGCAACGAGACAAGTTAAACAAATTATCCGGTAGACCTGGACTCCTGCATTTATTACGTCACATACACAACCGTAAGCTATTTTCTTTAATTAACTTGACATTACCTTGAAAAATTAGCTTGTTGGGAGTTTATTTTCCTGTAATAATTCTTAAAAATGTACTAAAAAGGAAGCCTAGTGGTTAGAGCGTTGGGCCAGTAACTGAAACGGATGGGTTTATTGGTGTTAAAATACACCAGTTATGCCATTTGGATCACCAGGCTGCTGTCAAACATATCATAATAACAACGACAAGTTTAATGTCGGACGACAATAGAAGGTTCATGATGTCACTGCGACAACTGTCTACAGCCTTAAGAGTCAACTGAGTGAAAGGTATCTTTTATCTTGTCTCGTTTTAGTCTGCTGTCATCGTTTCAACTTGCTTTACATGTAGACTACCAGTCAAAATGACACACCTACTCATTGCAGGGTTTCTTTATTTGACCATTTTCTACATTGTAGAATAATAGTGAAGACATCAAAACTATGAAATAACACATATTGAATCATGTAGTAACCTAAAAAAAAAAGTGTTAAACAAATCCAAATATATTTTATATTTGAGATTATTCAAAGTAGTCGCCCTTCGCCTTGATGACAGCTTTGCACACTCTTGGCATTCTCTCAACCAGTTTCATGAGGTAGTCACATGGAATGCATTTCAATGAACAGGTGTGCCTTGTTAAGGGTTAATTTATGGAATTTCTTTCCTTCTTAATGCGTTTGAGCCAATCAGTTGTGCTGTGACAAGGTAGAGGTGGTATACAGAAGATAGCCCTATTTGGTAAAAGACCAAGTCCATATTATGGCAAGAACAGCTCAAATAAGCAAAGAGAATCGACAACACTCGAAACGCCATCCCATCTGGTTCGTGCTTAGTGGAACTATCATTTGTTTTTCAACAGGACAATGACCCAAAACACCTCCAGGCTGTGTAAGGGATGAGTTGGACTGCAGAGTGAAGGAAAAGCAGCCAACAAGTACTCAGCATATGTGGGAACTCCTTCAAGACCGTTGGAAAAGCATTCCAGCTGAAGCTGGTTGAGAGAATTCTAAGAGTGTGCAAAGCTGTCAACAAGGCAAAGGGTGGCTACTTTGAAGAATCTCAAATATATGTTGATTTGTTTAACACTTTTTTGGTTACTTCATGATTCCATCCATATGTGTTATTTCATTGTTTTGATGTCGTCACTATTATTCTACAATGTAGAAAATAGTAAAAATAAAGAAAAACCCTGGAATGAGTAGGTGTCAAAACTTTTGACTGGTTCTGTAAGTGATGGCATCAGTGTTGACCTGATACTAATATCGCAGTGTAACTGCTGCCATGCTAGTGTCCGTGCGATCTGCTGTGTGTACCCACCAGGTTTGAGGTCGTAGTGGATGATGGGTGGGCGGATCTCGTTGAGGTACTTGAGGGCGTTGACCATCTGCATGATGATGGAGCGGCCCTCCTTCTCCGACATCAGCTTGTGCTGCTTCAGGTAGAAATCCAGGTCGTTCCCCTCACAGTACTCTAGAACCGTACAGAACCTGGAACACAACGAGAGAGAGGATGTGGTACTGTTTAACTCCAGAACCTAGAAAAACGAGAGTGGAATTGGCTGTGTGGTACGGTTTTAGTTTAGAAACCGTACAGAGCCTGTTCCACAACGAGAGACAAAGGGACCGACTGAGGTACTGTTTCAAAACAGTAGGATAGAGTTGAATTAAATAAATAACACCAGAACTAGAAACCCCCCAAAATCTCACTTTCTATTCCAAAGATGTGTTGGATATGTTCTGCTGCTGTTTTGGGGGGGGGGGGGCGACTTACGAGTCTGTGTCGAGTGAAAAGTAGTCGTAGAGTTTGACTATCCGTGGGTGGTCCAGCTCCTTATGGATTCTATACTCTCGACATGCGTGTCTGGAACAGAGACCACGTTAAAAACTCCAATGTTAAAACCAAAGTGCTTTTGTTACCCGTATCACTCCGAGAACTGTTTTTGTGTCTATGATAAGAAAAAGGGAACTCACTTGTGGTAGTTCTCCTTCTTCTCATCCCTCCAGTTCTTATTCAACTGGTGGATTTTGACTGCGACGTATCTCTGCTCCGTTAGGTCAAAGGCCTTCAAAAGTGAGAGACGTGACATCAATTACAAATAAATGATTCTATCACATCCATTATTCTTTATCATATCTATGAGAAAAACCTGGCACCAACATGAAACCCTTTGAAAACTTGGCACAGACTTAAAAAATGGATTTAGGTGAACATCAAAAGTTCATCATTATGAGAAAACCTTTCGACTATGTAGTCGCTATACAACTATGCATTTGACCATGATGACAAAAGGTCAGTTCCACTGACTGTTAATGAATGGGCAGAGTGTCCTCACCTTGTAAACTTCACTGAAGCCACCTCGGCCTAGTAAGTAGAGCAGTAGGTACCGATCATTTAGCGTAGGGTGGTCTTTGAACCTGTGGACGGAAAGCAGACATATTTCGATTATAAGTCAAACAGAGAGAACACAAATAAAAGAACACTGGTAGAGAGCACGTACGTGGAGTTATCCTCGTTGTGGATCCTCTTGAGCTCGCGGATGTGCAGGTTCCGTACTCGCTCCAACCTCTCCAGCTCCGCCTGGATCTCTGCCTCCTCCTGCAATACACAGCAAGCTTATTAGCAACTTTTACAGGAACCAACAGATAAACAGTAGACAAACTACATACACAAAACATAGAAACATTGCATGTAAAAACAGCACACTACCTTCTTGAGATGGCCCAGTCTTAGTTTGAAAATCTCCTCTTGCTCGTGATACTCGGCCTGCGATAACCTGGAAGAAGAAGAAACTCACCATGATAAACAGAACCAAACCTGGGAAAATGTATGCATTTAAACAGAGAGTGGAAGAGGCGGGGTAACGTACGCTTCGCTCTCGGCTCCGTTGGCCTTGCTCTTGCGTTTGTTCTGCTCCAGGCTAAGGGGCGGGGTCTGGGCCATTGAGGGCGGTTTCCTCTTGGCCAGGGCCTTCCTCTGTCGCTCTATGTCCTCTCGCTGGGAGTTGATCCTCTCCTGTTGCCTAGAGACGAGACACAGACAGACACAGAGACAGACAGGAGATGGGGAGGGTCAGTGCTGATGTGAGAGAGGAAGATATTAAAAACAACAGAGGAGAATAGAGAGGAGGAGCATGAAGGAGGAGAAAATTAGATGCAGAGTGAGAGAGGCTTTTGAGTGACCCTTACTTGATAAGGTTCTGAAAGGCATATCCGTCGGTCCACTGTTCTGTGAATGAGGCACCATGTCGGACGGTGGTGAAGTGACCCAGACGTAGACGGTCCTGCATGCTCTTGTCGCGACACGCCATCTTCTCCTGCTTCGACTGGGGGGCGAGAACACACACACGCACATTATACTTGGGGAAAGCTAGCCCATGGTCAAGAAAATAGACATGGGTTAAGTTATTCTAGACTCCCAAGCCTGTTGTAGGGACAGAGGGAGAACTCACTTTCTCAATCAGCAGCTTCTTGCTCATGGTCACACATTTGTTCAAGCGTTCTTTGTACCGCTCCAGCATCCTCTGCTGCTCATCCAACTGCCTTCGAAGGTCACAGTTCGCCTGAAACAGAACGGGTAAAAAATCCCATTCATTAATAGTCCTTTTAATGAAACAAAGCTCTTTTAAAATGTCAGATGGAAGTTTCTGAGGAGGTCTGTTCCCATGTCTGGAGCATAATGCTGTCTCATGACGAGGCCAACAACATGTTATTCCATTAGAAGACAGAATGGGAAAACAAGGACGCGTTGATGGCAGAGGTGTTCCCACCCGCAGTAAGTCATCTATCCTCCCCTCCTTCTTCTCCAGGTCAGAGATCTTGTTGTTCTCCATAGCTGTTAACTTCTCTACTGTCAGGTCAGACTGCAGGAGGAGGCGAGAAAGAGAGATGAAGTCAAACAGTCATTAGAGACGTGTCATATTATACAGGAGTTATTAGACATCACCAGTGCTCTGTGAATCTGTACAGAAGGTGCAAGGTAACAGCTACCTGTGTGGCTTTGTGGTTCATGTAGAGGGAGACAGGCTTTAGGGAACAGGATGAGTGCTCTGTGTTGGCTGAACCCATAGAGGACGGGCTGCCCTGCTGCATCTGGGATAGAAAGACATCCACACATACCACTAACATCATGTCATGGACCACAGTAACATTCTGCTTTGCATTCAGGTCAGTTTGAAGGGCATGATGGGTTCGTTAGGAACAGCGGGAGAGAAAAAAAGATATGGTGAAAAGGGAGGAGGAAAAAGAACAGGGAAGTGAGGGAGCATGCTCACCATGCCTGGGGGGTTGGAGAGGGAGTGATGTTGTGGGGAGGAGCGGACAACTGGAGGGAGACTCCTGGCAGGACTGGTACCAGGACCGCTACCACCCGCAAACTGACAGAATTAATGGAAAAGTCAGAAGAAGAGCGAAGGAATTGAAAGCTATGGATGCGTTTTGCCAGAAAGTGAGCACACTCACCTCAAAATAATCACTAATTTTCTGTCCTCTTGCTCCTCCTTTCCCTGGAGAAGAGAAAAAAAAGGCAGAAAATCTGTGTGACATTGATCTATTCTGACAACAAAATGGCTGCCGGCAAGGCACGACTGAGGTGACAGAGAGATCACAGAGGAAGGGAGACAGACATCTCACCTTGGCTGCTGTCGTACAGCTCTGCTTTCCTCTTCCTCGTTCTCTGGTCGTTGGGCTTTTTCTCTGGGGTCTGGATAAAGAGTAGGAGAAACACATTGCACTTTATGACAGCGGACGATGTCTAAAATATCATATAACAAGAGTGAAAAAATGTATGGCGTCACTGCTGTGGGACACTGACCTCCAGCTCTTTGTCACTGAGAGAGCCCACGCTGCACAGGCTCTGATTGGATGACTCATTGTGGCCTGAACCCTGTTCAAAAAACAAACCCACACAATTACACGTCAGACGAAGAGTGGAAGGATATGCCAAGGGCAGGGAGGGACTAAACTTAATTCACAATTAAACCAGGGGTGTGGAAGGGAGGGATAATGCTTTCTGCTTTCATTTGACTGACTGCTTCTCCCCATGGCTACTCTCTGGTGAACAGATAAGGTGAGTGATTGTTTGTGAGAGAAAGAGAGAGCAGAAGAGAGTCGGGAGAGGAATAGGCTTGAGCTAATATCATCACCATTCGTCTCCACACTGTGCACCTACCCTATTAATTCTAAATGTCTGTTCCCTAGGTGATGCCTGTCACTCAAATGACTCACTTTTGAATTCACCAGGCTCTGCCATATCAGAAAAATATACTTAGTCATTCTGGGCACATAATGCTGCTCCCTCTAACTAAATTGAACCTGAAATTGCTGAACATCAGACATAACTAATGCAGGTGGGAATAGGTCTCTCAATCTTTTTCTCCCTCACACTCTCGCCTTTCATTATTTCATCCTCATTCTCTCCAGCCTTGTTCAAACAATTTTGAAATCCTACTGCTCAGATAGGGTATTGGAGGGCTTTCAGTGTTTCCCCTGTATTCACTTAGTAGTGGCGCAGCTAAAGGAAATAATTTCTGTCCATCCTTAAAACGTATGTACAAAATTCTCTCAGCTCCATTGCAAAATTGATAGAATTGCAGGAAATTAGCTGAAAAACAGCACATTTCTCTCTGTCGACAATTCTGGACTGCTTAAACGCTTAAAAGGCAGCTCAGGATGACTGATAGGGAGCAGAGCTACAGGGCTGTTCAAGGTCGAGAGAGACAGGCTGAGCTGCCCTCATATCTTGGGGCTTTCAGACCTATAACACCAGGGCATGCTATATGTCTCTCAACTCTCTCTAGGCTAATACTTCCTTTCTCTCTTTCCCAGTCTTTCCACACACTGCAACTCTGTCAGACGGACCCTGGTCAGACAGGGCGGCCGTGGTGTGATGCTGTTAGCGGGAGCCGCCATTTTCTCTGCGACAGCACCATGCTCTGGGTTCAGTTCTGCCTATGGCTGGCATAGAGCCCAGTCCTGGCTCTGATTCACTCTCTGGGCTCCGGTTCACTTTCCACAAAGGCAGCTCTCTAAGATGGAGTTTACCTCAGCACCACCAGGCAGGACCTCTAATCAAAAGCCAGAGAGCTAGTGCCATAACATCTGGTCAGGGTTTCTACGCGTACGAGGGTGACCGGCATTCATGCCCATCCCTGCCCCCCCTCCCTGCCCGTTCCCTTCTTGGCAGCCCTCCGCACTTGCATATGCAGCCGCCACATCATGAGCCAGTAGGAGAGGATAGCATATCACACCAGCCAACAAACACAGACACACAGCTCTACATACTCAAGAGAGCGAGAGAGAGGCGGAGGGGGCCAGCCGGTCCCTGGCCAAGCTCAACCAGAAATAGAGAATCAAACAAAGAAAAGGAGAAACAAAGAGAAGGGGTGAGAGAGAGACAAAGATAGTTATGGCCCGAAAGTACATTTGCAACACTGAGATCCCCCTGTCAGTCCTACATTAGTAGTAAGGGTGGAGCGGCAAAGGAGCAGGACCCTATATAGGCCGCTCATCTCCAATGATATAGTGTAGTAGCACAGACCTTAGCCACGCCGACCCCGGTGAAGCGAGCCTCCAGCAGCTCCTGGCGTCGCGGGTCCAGGCTGTGCAGTTCCTCCATCATGGCTGCAGGGACAATGAGCAAGAAACACACAATTTGATATCAGATCTGTTTACTTTCCATAGCACAGACGAACATCATACAGAGTAAGAATACAAGGGGCTGGAAATCCTCTGACAACAGCTTGAGGATTTAGTGACACAACCAGTTCAGGGTTGCCTATAGGTGAATGTGTTGACGCATGCAACTATACATTCGCAGATAATGACTCATGGATAACCTTAGACACACCTGTTTTTTGTTTAAAAAAATCTAAAGTCACCACCACTGATTCCAACACAGAACTTGATCAACAACAACAAATCAAGCAAAGACTAAACAAGCAAGAGCTGTGCACAGTCTAGTGCTGGCTGAGATGGGACATTTCAGCAAGTATGGTTTGAAAACTGTGATTACAGTATTGTGATAAGATTTGTGAATCTGATTGAGTCATGTTGCCACATAGCTAACTAGCTAGGCAATGAAGCAGACCGTTTTGGCAAGAAGGGTCAGGCCAGCGACCAACCAACTTGTTAATAGTATATCAAATCAACTAGCTAGATAACTAACTAGCTAGCTGATCAAAGAGTACAGGCAAGCTTGCCATCATCCACTTGCAGGGGACAAACTACTAACAATGAGAGTAACATGATAGACATCGTCATGACTCGTGATCATGTGTTCATTACATTAGTTGACATGTGTCAATATTTCAGCCACCCCCCTAAGCTAAATGCTTGTTAACTAGCTAGTTAACTACAGTAGCTAGCTCACGTCCGACGTTAGCCACCTGGTGCAGCTAACTAGTAACTAGCAAGTTGGTCACTTCGTTGGCAAATATGTCTGATAGGTAACTAAAAAACAAAATGTTATGTTTCCAAAATATACCTAATTGTAAAATGGTAAATTTAAGGAGGGGGGGTACATAACTAGTTAGCTTACTAACGTTACTAGGTTAAGGGTGATGGATAGCGACATGTCAAATGTCCGATTAACATGTAACGTTAGCTAGTTAGCTAACGTTAGCTACATAACTGCTGTTTTTCAGGAATATTTTGACCCAACCCGAAGTTTTATGTTAGAAATAAAACATTAATACAGCTCGACCAAGGTTACCTGTTGTAATGATATTTTCCACGGGTCCAATCTTTGTTTTGTCCAAGATTCTTGTCTCCCTACCTCGACACTGCCAAACGAGGCCTCATCCAAATCCCCGTTCTTCGGTGTTGATTTGTTACCCGTTAGGAGACGAGCGTCTGCTTGGCCCCCCAATAACGACGGATAGTTCCCTTCTCGGCCTAGGAGTCCTGGGGTATCCCGAACCCGCCTTTCCGCACTCCCTACACGGGTATCCCCAGGTTCACATTCCTTTCATCAAGGGCCGTACCATGCCTCTTTCGGGGTATTTATCCCGAACAATGACCATCACTTGCCCTTTTCATCGCGAATATGATCCAACAATGTGGCCTTTATTGTGTTTTAATTTTGTCCTCCGATTTGATATGTTCGGTCTAATTCTGTACTCAATCAGAACAAAGTTGGTGTTCGGCTTCACCTTCCTCGCCCTAGCAAACAATCTGTTACCGAAGTTGTGTTGTTCCGATCATTTCAGTTGAATCTGGATCGGTTCGGTTCCTCATTTTGGGGGGGAATGTAAACAATAATCGGCAAATCTCCCTTCATTCTCGTGAGATTGTTCAAATTTGTCTTTCCACCTTCACCCCAACCACGCCTGCCCCCAAAACCGATTGTAGACCAATTGAAGTCGATTTACAAACTAGCTACATGCAATCTAAAACTGCCCATAAGGTTTCAGGGAGACAGAAATGCAATCATCTTTTGATATGTGAAGTGAAGGCAATTATCAGAAAGGAATCATGTCACAAATGATGGGTTTACACAAGGTTTTTTAATCATTTTGAAGTGGTGAATGTAAAAAAAAAAGTTTACTCCTACGGCGCAATTGATCTAAAATAATGGATTATGGCAAACAGTCTGTTGAATGTAAACATTAGAATATTGGGTTTCCAGACATTTGTTCAGGTTTCATTAGCTCATCAGCCTTCTCTATATTCCGTTTCTGAGTCATGTCCACCTCTCAGTCAGAAATTCATTATCAAAAACCACCTGGGGGAAACCAGAGCTGTGAAGACAAATGGCTGAGGGAAACCAATAGAAAAACATGTCTAATGCTTTGCACACACATCACCCCTCAATCCATCTCCATAGTGTCCCTCATCACAATGGTCTCATGGAGGTATCCCAATTCTATCCCTCCCTCCCAGGGGCTGCAGTCCCACATCTACCTCAGACACTAGTTCAATGATAAGCCACACAGTGTTCTCTCTGCTATTCCTGGCTCACTCATGTGTCTCTGTTGGTTGAGTATGAGGCTTGCAGTACTTGCATTGGATCCAGACACGGTACATGGTCAGCTGCTTGCCTCTGTTCACCTGCAGCCGCCGGTCCACCATGTTCTGGACCTTCTCCAGACCCGCTTCACTGAAGTAATCATGTAGCTCATCTGGAGAGAGATGTCATGGAGATATAATATACAAAAAACAACAGAAAGTGTCTAGTGTCTGAGGTAGATGTGGGACTGCAGCCCCTGGGAGGGATAGAATTGGGATACCTCCATGAGACCATTGTGATGATGGACACCATGGAGATGGATTGAGGGGTGTGTGCAAAGCATTAGACATGTTTTGCTATTGGGTTCCCTCAGCCATTCGTCTGCACAGCTCTAGGTTCCCCCAGGTGCTTAGATAAATAAAAGGTTAAATAAGAAATACATTTTTAAAAAGTGACTTGCAAATTACCACTGTTAAAAAGCAGTACATACTAGCCTTTTGATTTGATTCATTACCTTGTGTGAAGAAATAGACTCGTGTTCCATCACCCCGGACATAAAAGTTATCTGACAAACACCTTCCTGAAAAAGGAACACATTCAACAGATTTTCCCCAAAACATGTACATATTGCTAATCACAATTTATAAGCATTTTGTTACACCCGCAATAACATCTGCTAAATATGTGTATGTGACCAATACAATTGGATTTGATCCCACACAGTCCCACGCACGAGTGCCTATGGTAACTAACCTTTCTTGAAGCGTAGCTGTGCCATGTCATAGCGCCCATAGTCGCTGAGCAGCAGCACTCCTCCAGGCTTCAGCAGCCGAGCCAGTCTGCTGATGGAGGCTTGCAATCCTGACAGAGAAAAAGAGACATGGGAATTTGATGGCACTTAATTTTCCCTATCGCACACATGCAGTCACACATACACACACCCACACTTGATTGTTGCCACACTCAAACACGTCACACAGGGGCCGGCTTACTTATCAGGATGCAGGGCTGAGAGCACGAAGATGAGCACTATAACACCCATGCTGGCGTCTGGGACAGGGTAAATAGCTCCCTCATCACCCAGGTCATGAACAAAGGCATATCAGCGCCCGGGGTCATACTCTGAATTAGCCTGGTAGTGAAAGGGACAAGATGAATAAATCTATTTATCAGCCAACTAATGACATCATCTATCAAGCATTTCTCCTTCTCACCTTGACCAGCGCTACAGCGGTGCTGGAGAAATCACAGCAGTAGACAAAGAGCCCAGGGTCACTGTCACACACAAAGAAGACAGGGTCACGCAACATGGAGGTGTGAACAGGGTTGCATCTAATACATATTGAGATCTGAATAGCAGATATACAGCATGTGTATACGAAGAGGGTAGTAGCTACTATACAAAGTCAAACTGATCAGGCTGCATACTGCATAATGGGACTGATCAATACACGTGGTCCCAACCACCACTCACTTGTTGGTCTTCAGAATGGGAAAGACGGTGTTGCCAACACCACAGCCAACCTATTGAATCAAACAAGGGCATAGGTTAGCCTACTTTATGCCTAAGGGCCACATGTACTTAGCTGGTCCCATTTCTGTTTGTGCTCTTGCCAACTCTATTGCTCATTCTTCATGTTTGACAATGAGTTGGCATAACACAAACAGACTGGCACTCAAGCGAACATATACTGCAGTCATACTATGATTCAATATTCCTCACCTCCAGTATGCGATACATGGCACTGGATCCAGGGAAGTCACCATCTACAGGGGCCAAAGGGGCGACTTCACTGGTTTGGCCCCGACTGTTCGAGACCATGTGGTTCACTGTCCTCAGATCTATGGTCCCCAATACAGGAGTCCTGGTTGAGACGATACTGTGGGGCCAGCTCAGGGAACTCTGTGAAGAGCCAGTGACGGTCTTTGAAGAAGCGATTCTCATGGATGGTGTAGAATTCATTCCAGTACTCGTTCGCCCTGCAGTCAAAGTCCTCTGTTGAAATGAGTGGAAGAGATGCAAATTGACTACCACATATACTATATCTTGTTCGGGTACTTACACTACATGGCCAAAAGTATGTGGACACCTGCTCGTCAAACATCTAATTCCAAAATCACGGGCATTAACATGGAGTTGGTCCCCCCCTTTGCTGCTATAACAACCTCCACTCTTCTGGGAAGGCTGTCCACTAGATGTTGGAAAATTGCTGCGGGGACTTGCTTCCATTCAGGCACAAGAGCATTAGTGAGGTCGGGCACTGATTTTGGGCGATTAGGCCTGGCTCGCAGTCAGCGTTCCAATTCATCCTACAGGTGATCGATAGGGTTGAGGTCAGAGCCCTGTGCAGGCTAGTCAAGGTCTTCCACACCGATTCTGACAAACCATTTCTGTATGGACCTCACTTTGTGCACAGGGGCATTGTCATGCTGAAACAGGAAAGGGCCTTCCCCAAACTGTTGCAACAAAGTTGGAAGCACAGAATTGTCTGCAATGTAATTGTATGCTGTAGCGTTCAGATTTCCATTCAATAGAATTAAGGGGCCTAGCCTGAACCATGAGAAACAGCCCCAGACCAATATTCATCATCCACCAAACTTTACAGTTGGCACTGTGCTTTCAGGCAGGTAGCATTTTCCTGGCATCCACCAAACCCTGAGTAGTCCTTCGGACTGCCACAGCAACTTGCCCAAGCCTCCCCCATTTCTCCTTCACGCAAATCCAAATAGCTGATGTTCTGAAAGAGATGCAACATCTGGACCCCTATAAATCAGCTGGGCTAGACAATCTGGAACTCTATTTCTAAAATTATCCGCGCAATTGTTGCAACCCCTATCACTAGCCTGTTAAACCTCTCTTTCGTATCGTCTGAGATCCCCAAAGATTGGAAAGCTGCCACGGTCATCTCCATCTTCAAAGGAGGAGACACTCTAGACCCAAACTGTTACAGACCTACAGTGGGGAGAACAAGTATTTGATAACCTGCAAAATCAGCAGTGTTTCCTACTTACAAAGCATGTAGAGGTCTATATTTTTTTATCATAGGTACACTTCAAACTGTGAGAGACAGAATCCTAAACAAAAATCCAGAAAATCACATTGTATGATTTTTAAGTAATTAATTTGCATTTTATTGCATGACATAAATATTTGATACATCAGAAAAGCAGACATTAATATTTGGTACAGAATTTGTTTGCAATTACAGAGATCATACGTTTCCTGTAGTTCTTAACCAGGTTTGCACACACTGCAGCAGGGATTTTGGCCCACTCCTCCATAACAGACCTTCTCCAGATCCTTCAGGTTTCGGGGCTGTCGCTTGGCAATACGGACTTTCAGCTCCCTCCGAAGATTTTCTATTGGGTTTAGGTCTGGAGACTGGCTAGGCCACTCCAGGACCTTGAGATGCTTCTTACGGAGCCACTCCTTAGTTGCCCTGGCTGTGTGTTTCGGGTCATTGTCATGCTGGAAGACCCAGCCACGACCCATCTTCAATGCTCTTACTGAGGGAAGGAGGTTGTTGGCCAAGATCTCGCGATACATGGCCCCATCCATCCTCCCCTCAATACGGTGCAGTCATCCTGTCCCCTTTGCAGAAAAGCATCCCCAAAGAATGATGTTTCCACCTCCATGCTTCACAGTTGGGATGGTGTTCTTGGGGTTGTACTCATCCTTCTTCTTCCTCCAAGCACGGCGAGTGGAGTTTAGATCAAAAAGCTCTATTTCTGTCTCATCAGACCACATGACCTTCTCCCATTCATCCTCTGGATCATCCAGATGGTCATTGGCAAACTTCAGACGGGCCTGGACATGCGCTGGCTTGAGCAGGGGGACCTTGCGTGCGCTGCAGGATTTTAATCCATGACGGCATAGTGTGTTACTAATGGTTTTCTTTGAGACTGTGGTCCCAGCTCTCTTCAAGTCATTAACCAGGTCCTGCCGTGTAGTTCTGGGCTGATCCCTCACCTTCCTCATGATCATTGATTTCTGTCTGGATAACGCATAGATGGTGGACAATCTATTCCTAGTATTTACGGAATGTCTGTCTCTTACCAACTGAATACCGTTTTAAATTATGTATATTATAAAATAAAATAAGCATGTTATTTTCAATATCCTTGTCGATTGATGACCAACCAAGAACACTGCAACAGAAGAACCATATCTCCACCTTAAAACAATCCTTGCTGCTTTATTCTGTGCATTCTGCAGTCTTCTAACTTCACTTGATGATGCAATTCCCCAGACCACCGAACAGTAGTTCACCTGACTCTCAATTAATGCTTGTGTTATTTGCTGAATAATTTTTCCTGGTAAATATTTTGCTATCCTTCTGATTATGCATGCTGTTTTAATATATATATTTTTTTTACATAGATTAGTTATTTGAGAAGACCATGATAAGCAGTTGTCTAGCTGCACTCCCAATAGTTTGGTTTCTGCCACTTAAATTTGTACTCCTCCCATACTTAATTGTATCCCATGCTGTTTTGGCCTTTTCCTAGTTGAACAGACCAATATAACTTTGGTTTTCTTGGTGTTTAAAACAAGTGTTTTTGGCAAACCCACTTCCTGATGTTCTCCAAATCTCCTTGTAAAGCCTGCTGTACCTGTTGAACCAATTGTCTTGCTGCATAAATTGTAGTATCATCTGCAAATATAGTAGATTGAGTTTCAACCAAGACATAGGGAAGGTCGTTGGTATATATTAAATAAAGAAGTGGCCCAAGGCAGCTGCCCTGCGGTATTCCACAGTTTAACACATTAGGGGAAGAAAATTAACCATTGATATAGGTGGACTGTTTCCTGTCAGTTAGATATGACTGTACCCAATTCAATGCTACCTCCTTAAAACCATAATGCATTAATTTGGTCAAAATTATTTCATGATCCACAAAATCAAATGCTGCACTGAAATCTAAAAATAGTACACCTACAAATTTGCCATTATCCATAGCATTGAGCCACTGATCTGTCATGTCAACCAATGCAGTGGAATGGTTTTTGCTATAAGCATGCTGATTGGCTGTAATCAGATCATTATTTTCCATGTACTCCCACATTTGTCTACTCACAATACCCTCCAATATCTTACTGAGTGTAGGGAGTAGACTAATTGGTCGACTATTAGCAGCAGTAATGGGTTCTTTGCTATCTTTCGGAATAGACACAGTTTCGCATGCTTCCATACATTTGCAAACATCCCCTTTTCCAGTGACCAATTAAATATGTATCTCAGTGGAACTGCAATCTGGGGAGCAGCACAGCGAAGCAAAAAATTGTCCAAAAGACCCTAACCTGTAGATTTACCATCAGGTAATGACTTCAATAGGTTTAACACCTCCTCCACTGACACCGTTTGTAGACTAAAATAGCAGATCTTATTGCTCATAATATGATCATCAATCCATTGAACAATAGCTTGTTTGGAAGAATGTATGTCTACATTGTTGCTCAGTAATTTAATTTTCTGTGTAAAAAAATCTGCAAAATGATTGGCAATATCAACTGGTTTTGTTATTATTCTCCCGTCAACCTCCACACTAGATGGGCATGATGAGATAGATGTACCAAGTAAGCCCTTAACTGTGTTCCATACCTTTTTAGAATCATTTTTACAATCAGTAAACATTGTTGTATAATAACTTTTTTTCCCTTCGATTCAATTTAATTGCATAATTTCGTAATGTTCTATAATTCTGTTCATCAATTTCTAATTTTGACTTGGCTGCCATATTTCTTTGAGAAAAAGCCTCACCCAGTTCATCATCAATCCATGGAGATGGACGGGCACCAACTGTTCTCTTTCTTTTAGGGGCATGATGGTCCATTACCTCCATGAGCAAATCAATAAAACATTCTCTAGCGTGATTTAAATCATCCTCTAGATAAATCATCTCCCAGGGTACAGCAGCCAAATCATTTAGAAATAACTTATGATTGAATGTTTTAACATTTCTCTTAACCACAATCCTAGGGGGTTTCTTTGGAACCTTGGTGTTTATGGTTATGGTCACAATATTATGGTCTGTCCAGCCCACTGGCATTGATCTGGCTTTTAAGCATTGCAACGGTATATAACAGAAAATCAGATCAATGCATGTCTGAACGATGACCCAACTTAATTGAAGACCTAGTAGTATCATTTACCATTTGTTTCAAACCACAGTTCTTAGCACATCTCATCAATGTTGTTCTATTCTAATTATTGTGATCCTTCCAATTTATATTAAAATCACCCGAGATAAATACATCTCTGTTGCTATCTGTGGCCTGGTCAAATCCAGTACATAAGTCATCCAGATAGACCTCCTAGCTCTACGGTGTCCTATACACACATCCTACCAATATGGGTGCCTGGTGAGGCAGATGTACTTGAGCCCATTGTGCCTCTATTTGACCTACATTAAGGTCATCCCTCCTCTTAAAAGGTATAGGATTCTGAATATACAGTGCAACACCCTCACCATTCCTATTCCTGTCCCTACTCAGTAGACTATATCCTTGAATGTTAATTTGCCCATCATTTACAGAATGCTCTAAATGCGTTTCGGTCAAAGCCAAAATATGAATATTATTTAGGTTGACCAAGTTAAAAACCTCATGTATTTTGTTAGGAAGGCTACATACATTAACCAGAGCTATATGCAGCCCTTTCCTTATCAAGTGGAGATCAATATAGCATGTATTTGTTATATTTGAAGTTGTCATGATACACTACAACACACAAACTCAGTTTTAAACATTACATTAAAATAACCAGGGAGTTACTCTAGAGTCCTGATACAATTGCCCGTTGATATAAAGTTTATCCATCACCATGGAGACTCGTTGATTCAGGCAACGCTTTTCCTTCACGATGGCATATAGTTTTTTTCTCCTTTTATTGATCTCGGTGGGGAAGTGATCATTCATTCCAAAATCAGTGTTTCTGAGTTCTCTCCCCATGTTCTTCGTCATTTCCTTTTGGTTAAATTTATCAAAACATTCAATAATAGCCCGTGGCCTATTTCCAGAGGCCTTACCTATTCTATGGACTCTGGAGAAAGTGGCATTACGCACAACAGTGGGCAGTTTCAGTTGAGTTGACATAAAGTCTCGGACTGTGTCCTCACAGCCTCTGCTGTTGTCATTCTCCAGTATCCCTGAGAATATTAGATTGTCCCGCATTGATCGACACTGTAAATCAAGCAATGTTTCTTTAAGTTGTCTGGACCTCTGACCGTCTCTATGGGGGTGCCACAGGGTTCAATTCTCCGGCCGACTCTCTTTTCTGTATACATCAATGATGTTGCTCTTGCTGCTGGTGATTCTCTGATCCACCTCTACGCAGACGACACCATTCTGTATACTTCTGGCCCCTCCTTGGACACTGTGTTAACTAACCTCCAGACGAGCTTCAATGCCATACAACTCTCCTTCCATGCCCTACAACTGCTCTTAAATGCAAGTAAAACTAAATGCATGCTCTTCAATCGGTTGCTGCCCGCACCTGCTCGCCCGTCCAGCATCACTACTCTGGGCGGCTCTAACTTAGAATATGTGGACAACTACAAATACCTAGGTGTCTGGTTACACTGTAAACTCTCCTTCCAGACTCACATTAAGCATCTCCAATCCAAAATTAAATCTAGAATCAGCTTCCTATTTTGCAACAAAGCATCCTTCACTCATGCTGCCAAACATACCCTCGTAAAACTGACTATCCTACCGATCCTTGACTTCGGCGTTGTCATTTACAAAATAGCCTCCAACACTCTACTCAGCAAATTGAATGCAGTCGATCACACTGCCATCCGTTTTGTCACTGAAGCCCCATATACTACCCACCACTGCGACCTGTATGCTCTCGTTGGCTGGCCCTTACTTCGAATTCGACGCCAAACCCACTGGCTCCAGGTCATCTATAAGTCTTTGCAAGTTAAAACCCCGCCTTATCTCAGCTCACTGGTCACCATAGCAGCACCACCAGTAGCACAGGTACAGTGGGGCAAAAAATTATTTAGTCAGCCACCAATTGTCCCACTTAAAAAGATGAGAGAGACCTGTAATTTTCATCATAGGTACACTTCAACTATGACAGACAAAATTAGAGAGAAAAAATCCGGAAAATCAAATTGTAGGATTTTTAATGAATTTATTTGCAAATTATGGTGGAAAATAAGTATTTGGTCACCTACAAACAAGCAAGATTTCTGGCTCTCACAGACCTGTAACTTCTTCTTTAAGAGGCTCCTCTGTCCTCCACTCGTTACCTGTATTAATGGCACCTGTTTGAACTTGTCATCAGTATAAAAGACACCTGACCACAAACTCAAACAGTCACACTCCAAACTCCACTATGGCCAAGACCAAAGAGCTGTCAAAGGACACCAGAAACAAAATTGTAGACCTGCACCAGGCTGGGAAGACTGAATCTGCAATAGGTAAGCAGCTTGGTTTGAAGAAATCAACTGTGGGAGCAATTATTAGGAAATGGAAGACATACAAGACCACTGATAATCTCCCTCGATCTGGGGCTCCACGCAAGATCTCACCCTGTGGGGTCAAAATGATCACAAATCCCAGAACCACGTGGGGGGACCTAGTGAATGACCTGCAGAGAGCTGGGACCAAAGTAACAAAGCCTACTATCAGTAACGCACTACACCGCCAGGGACTCAAATCCTGCAGTGCCAGACGTGTCCCCCTGCTTAAGCCAGTACATGTCCAGGCCCGTCTGAAGTTTGCTAGAGAGCATTTGGATGATCCAGAAGAAGATTGGGAGAATATCATGTCTTTCCAGAAAAGGCATTGACCATGTTCAAGAGGATTAAAACTGCAATGTATCATGGGTAAATTGTGACTGACTGACTGATCTTCAAATAATAATGAGTCGTTACTTGTGATGCAAGGTGATTTGTGTATCAGTCAGAATATGGAACATATATATACAGATCTCTGATAGCAGTAATGAGGTAGATTTTTTTCGGTTGCTTGTAACTTTTTATTTAGACCTATTTTGGAAGTACATACTGTCTGGGACGGCAGCAATTAGGATAGTTGCTCAGTGAAACTCCTTTCCTTGGTAAGTACCAAATACATTTTTACATTATTAAGCTTGAAAAGCTGGTGAATGGCAAGTTGAATGGATGCTTCTGGGCTTAAAGGAGGACGTCTCTTGTAAGCCCAGATTCTGGTTCAGAACCAACCTTGCTTCTGTTGAAGGAGGGGCTGACTGTTTTCTTGGACCTTCTTCTTGGCAGCTGCATCTTGCTCCTGTAACGGATGTGAAACGGCTAGCTTAGTTAGCGGTGTGTGCTAAATAGCGTTTCAATCGGTTACGTCACTTGCTCTGAGACCTTGAAGTAGTAGTTCCCCTTGCTCTGCAAGGGCCGCGGCTTTTGTGGAGCGATGGGTAACGATGCTTTGAGGGTGACTGTTGTCGATGTGTGCAGAGGGTCCCTGGTTCGCGCCCGGGTATGGGCGAGGGGACGGTTTAAAATTATACTGTTACATTGGTGCCGTGACCCGGATTACTAGTTGCTGCGGAAAAAAGGAGGAAGGTCAAAAGGGGGGTGAGTGTAACGGATGTGAAACGGCTAGCTTAGTTAGCGGTGTGTGTTTCAATCGGTTACGTCACTTGCTCTGAGACCTTGAAGTAGTAGTTCCCCTTGCTCTGCAAGGGCCGCGGCTTTTGTGGAGCGATGGGTAACGATGCTTCGAGGGTGACTGTTGTCGATGTGTGCAGAGGGTCCCTTAAAATACTGTTATACTGTTACACTCCTCTGTCCACTCCACATTGTCCCTGAAAGTGAATGGGACACCAACACCACTAGAAACCAAGAGGAAGGCATGCTACCCAGGCCTCGTTCTGTTATGTTCTGTCCATATGTTAGCCCTATAATAGACTAATGGAGCCTAAAGTTACTCTTTATAGTACAAGGACCTTACATGTCTTGTTGAAAAGCAAATTTACACACAGGTGATCGAAGACGCAGATGGCTAATAAACAGTTTTCCGTAAACAAGCACTGTAACGTGTGGGAACCCTAACCCTATATACAAAGGTGTGTATCAATTTAACCTTTTTTATGATTTCTCCCTGAGATCAAAGATGATGTTTTTATGCTTCCAAAGCCGTATCGCAAGCGATATATGTTAATGTTCAGACCAAGCCTTAGGGCTCTTAACAAAACACCCATGTACAGAAGACACCTTCATCCAATGACTCTTGTGTAATGTAATGGAACTGAGAATCATGATCAAGGGCTATCCATGTGTGTGTACTACCACAAGTAGTATGCATGCTAAAATACGAACCATGCGTTATGTTGAAAAACTTGACGTGGGTCTGTCAGGAAACGGGTTCCAAACTGAGGACTTTTCAGTTCTCCAGATGTGGATTCTGGTAATATTTGTCCCGTTTCAGTGATGTTTTGCTCCACGATCCCTCCCAGAGTAACGGGCGCTGCCATGTTGAACTGACGCACAGGAAGAAATGTCCAGAGAAGTTGAAACAAAGACTACATTGTCAACGAGATATCCCACTACAGTCAGTAAATCAGCGTTGCCTGTGAGTACTCGTTTACACCAGTTGAGAGCGCCATAGCCCTACATTTGGCATTATGATCGAGAACGTGGCTGCTGATGAGATCCCCGATTGGGGATGAATGGCGGTAGGATGAAAGAAGATGGCGGGCAAGGATAAAAAGAGGATTAGGTTTTGAGGGAATATGGAATTCAGGACTGCACAGGACTTTTGGAAGAGCTAGAGAAGGAAAGTGAACGTGAAGAGAGTGAGGGTGAATTCATTGTGGTGGCAAGTGCAGTGATAACCACTGAGAAGAAGCTGAGTGTAGAGGGCAGCGGTGTGGTAAGGGAAGTTGGTGCCAAGTGTGAAAAGAGGAATATGTCCCCTAGTAGCTCAGAGATGGAACCTGACGAGTTTATGGATGTAGTACCTGCGTTGAGGACCGCCTAGCGTCCCGAGGATGAAAAGGATGATTCTGGCCCAGTGGGACTGAGATTTGTGGAGTGAATGATCCTTGCATTTTGGCTAATCCATATGTGGTGTCAGGTTGGATGGAGAAGAGTTTGGGGACTGTTGAAAGTAACTCTGAGTGGAATAGTGATGATTTGTTGTGTTTCTTCAGTCCAGAGGGAGTTCGGGACAAGAAATGTGACCTGCTTTGCTCCCTGGAGCAGGGTGGACTTGAAAGGAGTGTTAACAGGGATGGCAGTGTGTTGAGGAGGATCAGTTGAAATGGGAGATTTGCGGTGTCTGTGACATCCGCCGTTTGGTGTGACGCAGACCCGGTGGAGAGCGTGGGAAAATGGAGAAGACAATGTCTGTCCTGCTGAGTTTTGATGCAGAGTCTTTGCCCGACAAGGTCAAGTTAGGAAGTGTAAGGTATCCCGTGAGAGATTTTGTTCCAAAAATACCACAGTGTTTTAGTTGTGAAATTATGGGGATGCTGCAACAGTGTGTAGGGGGGAGATTCCTAGAAGTGTGCAGGAGGGCATGAGACGAAGAAATGTGGTGTTGCAGGTGGTGTTGAGTGGGAGTGTTCTGTTCTCTGACCGTTGCTCAGTAGATTAGACAGGGTTAAATAGTGGAATGGGGTAGTGTTTCTTTTACAGAGGGCTAATAGTTGGCAGGGTAATTTTCCTGTTTCCCAATATTGTAGTACTCTTTCAAATGTATGTAGGCCGTGAATAGCCTCACACACCAGTACAGTAGGTGGTGATGTATGCGCCTAAACGATGGATGCGATCCGCCAACCCAATACTTTAGATAAAAATAAGACTTTGCACCTGCTCCTCTGGAAATCCTTGGGATGTCACTCTACTAAGCTAACATATGGAATTGTTTTAAAATGGTCATACCAATGATAATTTGGCTATTTGATTTGGAATTTTAGGACCTCTTTAGGTATCAAAGATTAACAATGTTTTTAATATTATTAGATAAGCATGCTCCGTTCAAAAAATGCAGAACTAAGAACAGATACAGCCCTTGGTTCACTCCAGACCTGACTGCCCTCGACCAGCACAAAAACATCCTGTGGCGGACTGCATTAGCATCGAACAGTCCCCGCGATATGCAACTGTTCAGGGAAGTCAGGAATCAATACACACAGTCAGTCAGGAAAGCTAAGGCCAGCTTCTTCAGGCAGAAGTTTGCATCCTGTAGCTCCAACTCCAAAAAGTTCTGGGACACTGTGAAGTCCATGGAGAACAAGAGCACCACCTCCCAGCTGCCCACTGCACTGAGGCTAGGGAACACGGTCGCCACCGACAAATCCATGATTATCGAAAACTTCAAGAAGCATTTCTCAACGGCTGGCCATGCCTTCCGCCTGGCTACTCCTACCTCGGCCAACAGCTCCAGCCCCCCACAACTCCTCGCCCAAGCCTCTCCAGGTTCTCCTTTACCCAAATCCAGATAGCAGATGTTCTGAAAGAGCTGCAAAACCTGGACCCGTATAAATCAGCTGGGCTTGACAATCTGGACCCTCTATTTCTGAAACTATCCGCCGCCATTGTCGCAACCCCTATTACCAGCCTGTTCAACCTCTCTTTCATATCGTCTGAGATCCCCAAGGATTGGAAAGCTGCCGCAGTCATCCCCCTCTTCAAAGGGGGAGACACCCTGGGCCCAAACTGTTACAGACCTATATCCATTCTGCCCTGCCTATCTAAGGTCTTCGAAAGCCAAGTCAACAAACAGGTCACTGACCATCTCGAATCCCACCATACCTTCTCCGACATGCAATCTGGTTTCCGAGCCGGTCACGGGTGCACCTCAGCCACACTCAAGGTACTAAACGCATCATAACCGCCATCGATAAAAGACAGTACTGTGCAGCCGTCTTCATCAACCTTGCCAAGGCTTTCGACTCTGTCAATCACCATATTCTTATCGGCAGACTCAGTAGCCCCGGTTTTTCGGATGACTGCCTTGCCTGGTTCACCAATTACTTTGCAGACAGAGTTCAGTGTGTCAAATCGGAGGGCATGTTGTCCGGTCCTCTGGCAGTCTCTATGGGGGTGCCACAGGGTTCAATTCTCGGGCCGACTCTTTTCTCTGGGTATATTAATGATGTTGCTCTTGCTGGGGTGATTCCCTGATCCACCTCTATGCAGACGACACCATTCTATACACTTTCGGCCCGTCATTGGACACTGTGCTATCTAACCTCCAATCGAGCTTCAATGCCATACAACACTCCTTCCGTGGCCTCCAACTGCTCTTAAACGCTAGTAAAACCAAATGCATGCTTTTCAACCGATCGCTGCCTGCACCCGCTTGCCCGACTAGCATCACCACACTGGATGGCTCCGACCTTGAATATGTGGACACCTATAAGTACCTAGGTGTCTGGCTAGACTGCAAACTCTCCTTCCAGTCCCATATCAAACATCTCCAATCGAAAATCAAATCAAGAGTCGGCTTTCTATTCCGCAACAAAGCCTCCTTCACTCACACTGCCAAGCTTACCCTAGTAAAACTGACTATCCTACCGATCCTCGACTTCGGCGATGTCATCTACAAAATTGCTTCCAACACTCTTCTCAGCAAACTGGATGCAGTTTATCACAGTGCCATCCGTTTTGTCACTAAAGCACCTTATACTACCCACCACTGCGACTTGTATGCTCTAGTCGGCTGGCCCTCGCTACATATTCGTCGCCAGACCCACTGGCTCCAGGTCATCTACAAGGCCATGCTAGGCAAAGCTCCGCCTTATCTCAGCTCACTGGTCACGATGGCAACACCCATCCGTAGCACGTGCTCCAGCAGGTGTATCTCATTGATCATCCCTAAAGCCAACACCTCATTCGGCCGCCTTTCGTTCCAGTACTCTGCTGCTGTGACTACTCCATGTCCAACCCTGTGACTGGAACGAATTGCAAAAAATCGCTGAAGTTGGAGGCTTTTATCTCCCTCACCAACTTCAAACATCAGCTATCTGAGCAGCTAACCGATCGCTGCAGCTGTACATAATCTATTGGTAAATAGCCCACCCATTTTCACCTACCTCATCCCCACAGTTTTTATTTATTTACTTTTCTGCTCTTTTGCACACCAATATCTCTACCTGTACATGATCATCTGATCATTTATCACTCCAGTGTTAATCTGCAATATTGTAATTATTCGCCTACCTCCTCATGCCTTTTGCACACATTGTATATAGACTCCCCTTTTTTTCTCTACTGTGTTATTGACTTGTTAATTGTTTACTCCATGTGTAACTCTGTGTTGTCTATTCACACTGCTATGCTTTATCTTGGCCAGGTCGCAGTTGCAAATGAGAACCTGTTCTCAACTAGCCTACCTGGTTAAATAAAGGTGAAATAAAAAAATAAAATAAAAATAATGATTTGATGAAACATTGAATTTGGCCTGCTATTGCTATTGGCCCGTTGAAACGCATTGAATAACAGATTCATACATGGGAAAAAGAGATAGTGAAAAAAATCTAAACAAAGTTTGTTTTAAAGTGTCTGGGCTACCATCAGACAAGTATTGTGAGGCTTGTGAGAATCCTAGAGCAAAATAACCTGAGGTGTACAGTGCCATAAATGAATCATAGAAATGAATGTAACTAAATGATGGGAATTGCCTGTACATATACTAGGCCTGCTGGTTACACATGTAATGGTGAATTTATCAAAATTAACAAAGGGCAAGCAATTCACACAATGAAACAATGAATGTGCAAGAATTGGCAGGTGACAGTGGAGCACGTTCTGGAGAGAGCATGCATTCCCATCTTCTTGTCTCAACATTTTAAATTATAGTCGAGACACATTATCTCCACACATTTGAAATGCTTTTTTTACCAACAGCTGCAACTCAATAATAAGCTAGGCCTATTGCCACACGCACTGCCGTCTTCCGAAATAGGCATAGGCCTATGCACTTGTGATTTGAAACAATCCACAACTATAAACAATCCACACACAAATAAAAATCTAATGATCCTCTATAGCTAAGTCAAGCTCTCTGGTAAAGATTTTAGAATAATTTTATTTAGACAGGGGTGATTATATACTTTTGGCAAAACACCAATGTGCTTAATGGGTTAGTGAGCATCTTAGCAGTGCACTGTGCACCTGCCAACTTAACTTTTTAATTTGCAAGTGGCTGAAACCAGAGATGTGTATATAATGACGAGATGCTCATGTTACGGGTGGGTGAAGCGGCAACGAAGCACTGAGCAGCAGCGGAGTTGACAGCATCTTGGTTAAATAAAACATATCCTGCACATGCGCATAAATCTCCGTATCTTTCTCCATGGCAAATCGGGTTTGTACTGGTTTGCACGATGTGTTGTTGATACTCATTCAATTACAAACATAATGTTATTTATATAAAAGGAAAACACAAAAGCAGATCATTTTTTCTCAAATATATTTTAGCAGAGTGAAATTGCTAAAAAAAAGAAGACAGAAAAATGGATGAGTGATTTCTATTTTTTTTATCAACATAGTAAAACCAATCAAAAGCCACTCATTCCCAAAACACATTAAATGTAACATTTACATATGTTATGCAATAAAGCAAATGACAGAACAACCAATGTCCCAGAAATGCTTTCTTTTATATAAAAAACGTGATTTATAAAAGGGACCACAAACTTCTTCTGTTTGTCTAGCCACATTCTAACAACTGTCAAACTTGGCTAAAAACAGTTAATTGTTGGCCATCACTCCCAAGTTTGATACCAAAGCACAAATGCATACTGTACTGTACACATGCTAGAGCAGATTGCCATAGCTGTTCATTAGTGACCATTAACATACAACATACATTGGGCACCATTAACTAAAACTCATGATATCCCATGTGGCTGTTTATTACAGGTATTGGACTTTACTTTTATGTAATACAGTGTGAATACGTGAGTTCAGTGTCATAACACAAGTAAACTGTGGCAGTAGTAGTAAGCAGCTGGGCTCCATAATAATATACTACAACCAGGCTGTTTGTAAAAGAGGCCTGTGGACAAGTGTGCTGTGGTTGGTGTGTGCAGTGCAATTTCATAAACCAAATTTGAAACAATAACAGAGCATAACAATCTTTCTCTCCAAAGGTAGGTTTGGGGTCGCTGAACTATACTAGTTCTTATTATGGGAATGACGTCACACCTCGTGGGTGAAATAGGGGTCCTGGAGTCCTTGCCATAATTTGGACTGACATTGAAATGTTGGATAAGGCAGTTTTAATTATTATTATTTTTTTTACATGATATGTACAATACCATCACTACAATACAACGTCAACAAATGTATTTCATTGACATTAGAGTCAGCACACTTCATCACATGACAGTGGAGAGGTTCCACCTCACCAACCCCCTCTGTGTCACTACAATGCATCTCTCATAGACCCCTGAGTTTTGCTGATTGTGATTGGTCAAGAGTCCCTCAAGAGTTCCCACGGTAGGTCACATTGGTGAAAGTGGTGGTGGCTCCTTTGTACAAGGGGTTGTTAGCCTGAAAAAATGGAAACAAATAGAGGACAAATATATCAAACATCCAATCAGACACATGTCATCTTGACATGGATAAATATTCTTGCCATTCACATTTTCTCCATCAGATTGCAGCTTTGTATTAAAAGCATAGTCGGACTCACCGTATCCCATTTGGCCTTAGCCCTCTCCTCCTCAAACTTGGCGAACTCTCGGCGATCATGGACGGTGACCAGCAGCTTCCAGATGAGCAGGCCAGCCAGACCCAGAAACAAGATGGCCCCCGCCACCGCCATGAGAACCACCAGGATATCAGGCCCTTTAGGACAGTCTGAAAGAGAGAGAAGAACACAGGAGAAGAGAGGATTGAGCAGGGAAAAGAGATTGAGAGGGATGAAAAAGGGAGGGGGGGTTTGGGTGGATGATATTTGTGTCGGCAATAGGGGACTAGCGTTAATGCACCTCACTCTGGCTTTGGAGTTGTTTTTGTTCCTCTTGGGTGCGTGTCAGAGGGGAGAAGACTACCAGGGGTGGCAGGGTTGAGTGCTATTATGAGCTTTAGAGAACCAGACTGCCCTCTCTGTACCTGCTCTACTCTAGTGTCGCCTGCCAGCCACACAGATAAAGACTGACTTGGAACCAAGAAACACACTATTCGTAGTTAGGGATAAAAATTGACTCCTCCTACAGCTCCCAGGCATCAGTAGTAATGCACATTATTTCTACACATAACTATTCTCTAGAATACTAAAGGAATTCACTGTCATCCAGACCCTGTCAAACACACATATGAGCACAGACCCATTCACACACCGATGGACACACTCACCAGGCTCCAGGACATATAGGATGGACTTTCCACTGGCATCCTCGTAGTACTGGAAGTGCTCTACACAGTCATTCTCATCCTTATAGGTGCAGTTCACAGCATTCTTCTCATAGAAGACTGGGATGAAAGAGAGGGTTATAGGGGGTTCGATCCAAGTGGAGGATAAGGAGCGAGAGAGAGAGACAAGATGAGGAGCTGGAGGTTAATAATATTTATTTTGCAGCACGTAGTAAAATCTATGGACACACAACATTACATATATAGACGAACAAACACAATATAAACAGTGGTGTCCACAGGAATTAGTGGATAAGGAACCAGACATGAATAAACCAGTCCGTACCAAAACAAAACAGTCCTACCGCATATTGAGAAAGCTAATAGCAGCAGGGATGAAAGAGACTTTTGAGCTCTTCATTTTAAACCTAGGAGGCCTGTGTCTGCACTCTAAGGGAAGTATACAAAAATGCATCAAACGTGCGATGCCAGGAGTCTCTCAGAATGGATGGCTCCTCATGATTCATGTCTGTTACTGGTGAGACAGGTCAGATGATCCTGCTACCTGGTTTCACAATGTTACCCAGCATGTTCTGACTCTTTAGGTTAAGATGAGCAAACCAGCAGATCATATTGAATGTTAAAGTGGAATCAATGAATGATCATCAGCGTCATATCCACCCTGAAACTGCAGAGTTTTCTCCGGAAGAACAGGCTCTGATACTGTAGAGAAATTAGGGCCTCAATGTGGGTTGTTAGCACACAGTTTTGACCTCACATCACAAACCTGTAGTCTGACGCTACAGTTGAAGTACATACATCTTAGCCAAATACATTTAACCTCAGTTTTTCACAATTCCTGACATATAATCCTAGTAAACATTTCATGTCTTAGGTCAGTTAGGATTACCACTTATTTTAAGAATGTGAAATGTCAGAATAATAGTAGAGAGAATGATTTCAGCTTTTATTTCTTTCATCTCATTCCCAGTGGGTCAGAAGTTTACACACACTTAATTAGTGTTTGGTAGCATTGCCTTTAAATTGTTTAAATCGAGTCAAATGTTTTGCATAGTCTTCCACAAGTGTCCCATAATAAGTTGGGTGAATTTTGGCCCATTCCTCCTGACAGAGCTGGTGTAACTGAGTCAGGTTTGTAGGCCTCCTTGCTCGCACACACTTTTTACGTTCTGCCCACAAATTTTCTATAGAATTGAGGTCAGGGCTTTCTGGCCACCAATACCTTGAAATTGTTGTCCTTAAGCCATTTTGTCAAACTTTGGAAGTATGCTTGGGGTCATTGTCCATTTGGAAGACCCATTTGCGACCAAGCTTTAACTTCTTGACGGATGTCTTGAGATGTTGCTTCAATATATCCACAAAATATCCCTTCTCATGATGCCATCTATTTTGTGAAGTGCACCAGTTCCTCCTGCAGCAAAGCACCCCCACAACATGATGCTGCCACCCCCGTGCTTCACGTTTGGGATAGTGTTCTTCGGCTTGCAAGCCTCCCCCTTTTCCTCCAAACATAACGATGGTCATTATGGCCAAACAGTCCAATTTTTGTTTCATCAAACCAGAGGACATTTCTCAAAAAAATACGATCTTTGTCCCCATGTGTAGTTGCAAACCGTTGTCTGACTTTTTTTATGGCGGTTTTGGAGTAGTGGCTTCTTCCTTGCTAAGCGTCCTTTCAGGTTATGTCAATATAGGACTCGTTTTACTGTGGATATAGATACTTTTGTACCTGTTTCCTCCATCATATTTACATGGTCCTTTGCTGTTGTTCTGGGATTGAGTTGCACTTTTCGCACCAAAGTACGTTCATCTCTAGGAGACAGAACGCGTCTCCTTCCTGAGCAGTATGACGGCTGCGTAGTCCCATGGTGTTTATACTTGGGTACCATTGTTTGTACAGATGAACATGGTACCTTCAGGCGTTTGGAAATTGCTCCAAAGGATGAACCAGGGTATGCATTCCAAATGGCATCCTATTCCCTACATAGTGCACTACTTTTGATTTGAGCCCTATGGGTCCTGGTCAAAAGTAGTGCACTATATAGGGAACAGGGTGCCATTTGGCATGTATTTCTAAATAATCTGCCTCAGTCTTAGACAGCACTCTAATCCTCCTCTTAGAGGTATACATGTTTTACCTGACTTGCCTAGTTAAATAAAAAAATATGAAATGGGGTGGCAGGGTAGCCTAGTGGTTAGAGCATTGGACTAGTAACCGGAAGGTTGCAAGTTCAAACCCCCGAGCTGACAAGGTACAAATCTGTCATTCTGCCCCTGAACAGGCATTTAACCCACTGTTCCTAGGCCGTCATTGAAAAAAAGAATTTGACTTGCCTAGTTAAATAAAGGTAAAATAAATAAATAAATAAATAAAGGGGACATTGACAAATATTTCACATAGTCAGCTCAGTGATTCAAATCAGCAACCTTTCAGGTACTGGCCCAGCGCTCTTACCCGGTAGGCTACCTGCTGCTCATATGATGGAATATGTGAGAACATCAAGCACTGTAAATAATGCAATCTGTTGCGTGGAGAGCATGTTGAACACACATTAATGGAGCATTGTTTATTAACAGTTCTTACCTAGTTCTTCCACCTTCTGAATTTCATCCCTGCAGATTCGGGCACAGCTTTTCTCCTCAAAGAGACGGCCTCTCTTGAAGTGCTTACATTCAACACATTCTCTGCAGATACAACACACTGTTAATGCATCATCATCATCATCACCACCACCAACTTCTTAATCGTAATCATCCTGCTTTTCCTCCTCTTCCTTATTGCATCACCATTTCATCATCATGTACTCATACAGTATCTGTGTGTAAGGCAGTTATACTGCCCCTTGTACAGTATTTACTCACTTCTTGATGCTGCAGGCATCAGGGCAGGTTGGACACCTCTCACAAGTGGCCCCGTAGGCCCCTGGCTGGGTGCACTCACAGGCCCCACACACACACTGGCCCCGGCCGCTGCACAGCAGGCCCATACTGGACATGCAAGTGTCTGTCCGGGTTGTGCAGTTACAGTTCTCCCCCATCCAGTCAGAGCCACACTTGCAGAAGCCACAGTCACATTTCCCATGGCCTGGCAGAGACACAGAGATTGAGGATGGGTCATTTTTTAATGGACATTTTATGTCTAACTTAGAGACACTAATAACGTATCTTTTGTACATTAGGTTGATATATCTCTTATACATCACGTTATCAGTACTGGACAAACCCATGAGTGCAATTACAACCCTGGCCTGGAATGTTTTGAATTTAAAAGCAATGTGTATGTGAGTGGTTTGTGTGTGTGTTTTTGCCAGATCATATCTATACTGAACAACAATATAAACGCAACATGTAAAATGTTTCATGAGCTGAAATAAAAGATCCCAGAAATGTTCCATACGCGCACAAAGCTTATTTCTCTCAAATGTTGTGCACAAATTTGTTAACATCCCTGTAAGTGAGTATTTCTCATTTTCCAAGATAATCAATCCACCTGACAGGTGTGGCATATCAAGAAGCTGATTAAACAGCATGATGATTACACAGGTGTACCTTGTGCTCGGGTCAATAAAAGACCACTCTAAAATGTGCAGTTTTTCACACAACACAATGCCACGGATATTTCAAGTTTTGAGGGAGCGTGCAATTGGCATGCTTACAATAGGAATGTCCAACAGAGGTGTTGCCAGATCATTTAACGTTCATTCCTCTACCATAAGCCGTCTCCAATGCCGTTTTAGAGAATTTGGCAGTACGTCCAGCCGCAGACTACGTGTATGACGTCGTGTGGGCGAGCGGTTTGCTGATGTCAACGTTGTGAACAGAGTGCTCCATGGTGGCGATGGGAATATGTTATGGGCTGGCATAAACTACTGACAACAAACACAATTGCATTTTATCAATACCAATTTTAATGAACAGAAATAACGTGACGAGATCCCGAGGCCCATTGTGAGGCTCATTTTAAAAAAAAGTTATCTGTGACCTACAGATGCATATCTGTATTCCCAGTCATGTGAAATCCATAGACTAGGGCCTAATGAATTCATTTCAATTGACTGATTTCCTCATATGAACTGTAACTCAGTCAAATCTTTGAAATTGTTGCATGCTGTGTTTCTATTTTTGTTCAGTATAATTGTCAGCAATTCTGCATGTGTTTGTCTATGTATCAATGAGTATTAATGAGTGCATTGAGAGCATGGCAGGCAGACACACGTGTGATGAGTCCATATTAAATCATAATTTCCAAGACATGAAGTCATCAATTCATGACCAGACAGTGCAGACAATGGCAGGAAGCAAACTGGTAATCCATCCCACTCTTCCCCTCCCAAAACTGGGACAATCCCTGGCTGTAACGACCACTCCCTGAAGCCTCCACAATATTTCTCAGCCCAGCCAGCAAAGTTGAGAAATTATTGTTTGATTGCCCTCGGACAGACATACTAGAGCAACTGGCTGTTTCTCACAGGATGAAGGTTAATGCAACAGGGCTGGGCAATGAATGACGAAGAGCAGAGACAAACTGAGTCACTGTCTCAGAGCTCAGCTGGGTTAGAGTGACCGATGGAAACTAAACAGAGGTCTGTAAACTGTATAAACAGGCACTCAGAGACATCGGAATAGTTGTTTTCAGTTGAAACCACCTCCTTCAGCTGAATTCCCCAGTTCCCACGCCCTATCTGACTCTGTCATCACTATGAGATAATTGTGTGTGTCCTGTCTGTCTGTCTGTCTGTCTGTCTGTCTGTCTGTCTGTCTGTCTGTCTGTCTGTCTGTCTGTCTGTCTGTCTGTCTGTCTGTCTGTCTGTCTGTCTGTCTGTCTGTCTGTCTGTCTGTCTGTCTGTCTGTCTGTCTGTCTGTCTGTCTGTCTGTCTGTCTGTCTGTCTGTCTGTCTGTCTGTCTGTCTGTCTGTCTGTCTGTCTGTCTGTCTGTCTGTCTGTCTGTCATGAAAGAGGCAGCTATAGTTATAAAAGGTTGATTTACTGTCTTTCAGGCACATAAGCTGTCTGAGTTGAGCTGGTTAATGTTTTACAGTATGTATCCCACAAACAGAGCATGAACTCAATTGAATGCTGTTGACACAATCAGTACATTGTTAGGAAAGTCCTGGTTTTCCTCTCTTAATAACGTTCTTGTGTTTGGCAAATGCTCCTTATACTTTACCTCATCCGTACACTGAGTTCATGCTTGTGCCTTGTTCTCTCTACTCGACTTGTTGTATGGTCGAGTCAGAGAAATTAGGAGTTTCCAGGGTATGCATTCCAAATGGCATCCTATTCCCTACATAGTGCACTACTTTTGATTTGAGCCCTATGGGTCCTGGTCAAAAGTAGTGCACTATATAGGGAACAGGGTGCCATTTGGCATGCATTTCTAAATAATCTGCCTCAGTCTGAGACAGCACTCTAATCCTCCAATTTATCAAGTCGTAAACATGACCTACAGAGACACGTAAACATGGAGTCCAGGAAGGAGGACAGAGAGAATGAGAGCGAAGAGGTGGAGGGAGTCAGAGACATATTATTATTATTATTATTATTATTATATATTATAGAGAGAGAGAGAACTGTAAACACAACGACGAGAGAATAATACAAAAAGAGAGGAGATGAGTGGGAGCATTGGTGATGGATGTGAACTTTAAAAGAGGGAGATAGAGGAGGAGGAGATAAGGATAGAAAGGGAGAGGGTAGCATGCCAGAGGAATGCTAACTTTTCATGTTCTCTCTTGCCTGTTTGTGTGCCCTGTGGATGGGCGTGCTGACTACTGCTCCACTGCCCTAGCTCCAGAGCAGAGGGAGAAATACACACCAACAGGGGGATGTGGGAGGGCCTGGGGTTAGGAGGACAGGGTGGGCCTTGGGGGAGACCCAGATTGAGCTGGAGCCCAAGGACTCTGATACTTTACTGTTGTTCACACAGTAATGACATCATGCCAACCAGACTCCAGAGACACAGGCTGACAAAGTTGAGTCTCCTTCAGCGTGCTCCACCGGCTCTACTCACTAAATATGGAGTTCTGGACAGTTGCATTTCTGTGTCACTCATTCCAACCCTTGACGCTTCATAAAAGAGTAGAGCTCAATGACTAAAACCACAATCCCACAAATAACATCTTTTCCACTGACAAACCAATAGCTAATGCTGAGTTAAGACATAAATGACTGTTTTAACCAAATATGTCACATTCCCAAGTCCTGACTTCACCCTCACCACCATACATGGCATTTCACACATAGCACACACTGTAAGAAAGCAAATTTAACCAATTGCTTAATCAGCATTCATCTGTGAATTGAAGGAAAATAAATGTAGCTAATGTGTGACGTTTTTTTCATTCAACAGACTTTGCTCACATTGAGCTGAATGCATATGAACTTGTTGAGACGAATTACAAAGTCATGTTGGCCTTTGGAGTAAAATTACAAATATGTTTGCTCAAAACTACACCCATCATTATCATATTTCCCAGCATGCTCTATTTCTGGTTGATTTTCAGAATTGTTCGTTTCAATGCCTGTGTTTTTGCATGTATATTGATTAGTTGATTAATCTTATGCTACACAAACATTTAAAAAAATAAAAATCCCAAACTAATCCAATCTGTTAGTAGTTGGACTTTTTGCACTAGTTACTGTGGTGGCTGTTGCAGTTTATGATTTAGGTAGTTTCAATAACTTATTTCACCTACCCTGTCAGTCATTCTCAATGCAGGTTGTGGGTGATTAAAAGTTCTAATTGTTGGATATCCTCACTCTGGGTGGATTCCAAAAGGAATTACACATCATAATGTGACTTGCAGGCTTGATGTGGCCTGTAAACCAGCAGTTTCAGACCACTGCCCCCAAAAGAAAGGCCTGATGATATACAGTACCACTAAAATTTTGGACACAGGGCCTCCCGGGTGGCTCTGTCGCAGCTGGCCACGACCGGGAGGTCCATGGGGCGATGCACAATTGGCCTAGCGTCGTCCGGGTTAGGGAGGGTTTGGCCGGTAGGGATATCCTTGTCTCATCGCGCACAAGCGACTCCTGTGGCGGGCCGGGTGCAGTGCACGCTCACCAGGTCATTAGGTGTATGGTGCTTCCTCCGACACATTGGTGCGGCTGGCTTCCGGGTTGGATGCCCGCTGTGTTAAGAAGCAGTGCGGCTTTGTTGGGTTGTGTTTCGGAGGACGCATAGCTCTCGACCTTCGTCTCTCCCGAGCCCGTACGGGAGTTGTAGCGATGAGACAAGACAGTAACTACTAACAACTGGATACTATGAAATTGCGGAGAAAAGGGGGTTTAATAAAACAGTTTGGACACACCTACTCATTCAAGGCTTTTCTTTATTTTTACTATTTTCTACGTTGTAGAATAACAGTGAAGACATCAAAACTATGAAATACTATGGAATCATGTAGTAACCAAAAAAAGTGTTAAACTAATCAAAATATATTTTATATTTGAGATTCTTCAAAGATTCTTCACCCCTTTGACTTGATGACAGCTTTGCACACACTTGGCATTCTTTCAACCATGAGTTTGAGCCAATCAGTTGTGTTGTGACAAGGTAGGGGTGGTATACAGAAGATAGCCCTATTTGGTAAAAGACCAAGTCCATATTATGGCAAGAACAGCTCAAATAAGCAAAGAGAAATGACAGTCCATCATTACTTTAAGACATGAAGGTCAGTCAATACGGAACATTTCAAGAACTTTGAAAGTTTCTTCAAGTGCAGTCGCAAAACCTATCAAGCGCTATGATGAAACTGGTTGTTCTAGGATTGTCATGAGGACAGCCACAAGAAAGAAAGACCCAAAGTTACCTCTGCTGCAGAGGGTAAGTTCATTAGTGTTACCAGCCTCAGAAATAGCTGTCCAAATAAATGTTTCACAGAGCTCAAGTAACAGACACATCTCAACATCAACTGTTCAGAAGAGACTGCGTGAATCAGGCCTTTGTGGTCGAATTGCTGCAAAGAAACCACTAGTAAAGGACATCAATAAGAAGAAGAGACTTGCTTGGGCCAATAAACACGAGCAATGGACATTAGACTGGTGGAAATCTGTCCTTTGGTCTGATGAGTCAAAATGTGAGATTTTTTATTCCAACCGCTTTGTGAGACGCAGAGTAGGCGAACGGATTATCTCCACACCGTGAAGCATGGAGGAGGATGTGATGGTGTGGGGGGTGCTTTGCTGGTGACACTGTGATTTATTTAGAATTCAAAGCACACTTAACCAGCCTGGCTACCACAGTATTCTGCGGTGATACCTCATCCCATCTGGTTTGAGCTTAGTGGAACTATCATTTGTTTTTCAACAGGACAAGGACTCAACACACCTCCAGGATGTGTAAGGTCTATTTGACCAAGAAGGAGAGTGATGGAGTGCTGCATCAGATGACCTGGACTCCACAATCACCCGACCTCAACCCAACTGAGATGGTTTGGGATGATTTGGATGGCAGAGTGAAGGAAAAGCAGCCAACAAGTGCTCAGCATATGTGGGAACTCCTTCAAGAATGTTGGAAAAGCATTCCAGGTGAAGCTGGTTGAGAGAATGTCAAGATTGTGCAAAGCTGTCATCAAGGAAAATGGAGGCTTCTTTGAAGAATCTCAAATATAAATTATATTTTGATTTGTTTAACACTTTTTTGGTTACTATATAATTCCATGTGTTATTTCATAGTTTTGATGTCTTCACTATTATTCTACAATGTAGAAAATGGTAAAAAAATCTAGAAAAACCCTTGAATGAGTAGGTGTGTCCAAACTTGTGACTGGCACTGTATGTAATATACTGTCATGAAGAGTTTCATTTTACACTGGGAAATATACAAATAAAGTAGAATAGAACGTATGTTGGTTCAGCAATATGCCCAAATATAGAGCAAATGCACAATCCTATTGCAGTTGGTTGCCTTACAATTGTACATTGTATCAACTTTAATGCTGTTTTGTTGAGCAAACTCACAATCCTATTGCAGCTGGTTGCCTTACGTACGTTGAATAAATAAATACAATTCCGGTGCACATGATAGCACTCTTTTTCAGCCCAGGGGCCCTTTCTATGATGCCTTCCCAAAGGGCCAGACTGTTTGGGTTAAGAGATGCTGTCTCACGCGACTCAGACCCCACCCCCCTGCCTTCCCGTCTAAATCCATGTGGAGGCATGCTATGGCTGGGTGAGGAGAGAGAGGGATGAGGAAAAGTCTGGACAACGTGAAAACAATTGAAGCGGTTGACCATGGGAACATCCTCATTCCTAGAACGACAGACTCAGGGCTACACTGGGAACTAATGGGAACCATCTATTTCACAACAAAGGATGTCTTCTAGAGGGACTCAAACAGTGTATTTTCAGTAAAAAAAAGACTATGACAGACTGCGTAGCTCTTTACCCCGGAAACATCAAAAGTTACAGATATAACTTCTCTACGGGTATCCAGTGCCTGTCATTCTTTCAGTGAGTACAACAGCGACTGGCCGATCGGACCTTAACCTCTGTTACCATAAGCAAAGTCCTGGTTGTCTAATAAAGCTCAGTCCATCCCTAAGGGAGCGGTTGTGGTTAAAGCACAGAGTTATAGCCAACACACATATAAATGTAGCAACAGCACCGTGACTCATCTGCTATGCAGCCACATTGAATTATCCAATGACGGGACCTATTAAAATGTTGTTACTTTGATTGAGCAACGTGTGCGCTGTGCAGGCGTGCAGTAGGGAGAGATGATCAGGGATGACATCTCATACTTCATTCCCAAGAGTGGTTAGAAGATTGATGGAATCAGTGAGCTCCGTGAGCTTGTTTACTCCGCTAAAATGATCATGGAAGAAGATGTGGTTTTGATTTTAATCATCTGAATAACTTCTTGTGGAGTTGATGGAACAAACAAGAAAATAGAAAACGCATCGTTTTTTTGGTTTGTGTTATCCTTTACCAGATCTAATGTTTATATTCTCCGACATTAAGTTCACATTTCCACAAACTTCAAAGTGTTTCCTTTCAAATGGTATCAAGAATATGCATGTCCTGAGCTACAGGCAGTTAGATTGGGGTATGTCATTTTAGGCGAACATTGAAAAAAGGGTCCCATCCTTAACAGTAGAGAGAGAGAGAGAGGTCTGGGTAAAGGTCAACTGAGGCATTGTGGACATGTTCTAAGGAAATGGACATCTCCTCTTTCCTGCTAAAACCACAAGCCTGCCAAAACCCCTAACCCTAAAGCAAACAGAGAGAATAAATGTTACAAAAACAACTTGTCGACTTGTGTTGCTGAGTAAAGCAGAAAAGAACATGTAGTAAAAGGAACCAACATGGCTTCTCCTTGACAGACACAACAGTGTATCTATCCACTCACCTGAGCAGATCTCTCCTTTGAAGCGCAGGCAGTTGAAGTCGTCACACTCGCAGTACTTGCCCCACACTTTTCCAAAGCCACTGGTGTGGCAGGAGCACTGGCCACACACACAGTTGCCCCTCCCACTGCAGATGGCGTCTTCAGCTTTGGGGCTGCAGTTGCCCTGGTCTGAAGGCCTGTAGTCCCCGTCGGCACACTCACAGCGGTCTCCCAGGCGCCCCGGGTGACACTGGCACACACCACACTCGTAGGTCCCATTTCCCTGGTTACAGAGAGGGCTCTCGGGCTGGGCTGTGGCCTCACAGTCACACCCGCAGGCGAAGTGGACCGTAACCTCCAGGGCGTCCTTGAAGCCCACAGGTTTAATGGTGAAGGTACGGTTCTTCTCCTTAGGGCAGCCGTGTAACCTGGCCTCCACACTGAACGACACCTGGGGGGAAAGGTGTGTGTGATACAGCAGGTTACATTTGAACTGTGCAGTAAGAACAGAGCATTAATTCCTATACCTAAGATCTGACACTAGGCCACCATTTATCATCCAGATGGTGAGTGGTACAGGTACTGACTGTGTCTCCGATCTTAAGTCCGGAGCAGGACTTGAGTCCCTGGATGAGCTCTCCGTTGAGGCAGGTGGCATTGAAGGACAGAGCAAGCTCCTCTGGAACACCCAGCAACTCCAGCTCCACCTTGGAACGGATCCTCTACTCCACAGATCAAGGGTCAATGGGCAGAGGTCAGAGGACAGAATGAACTCAATCAGAAACATAAACGATTCAGAAAACCTCTACTCTTAGTCTCTGTGGAAATGGATACAGTGTGTATATACAGTGTTCTATCTGTCACACATTGGCTCGTGGGAAGTCAAATAGACTGTTTGAGAAATAAAGGGGAGCTGAACTCACTCCTTTAGCCTCGCTTTTTTCTACTGTATGTTTGCTAATGTTGTGCGTTCTCTTTGAAATATCTCAAACAGCCAATGTACCAGACGAATGACTTCGCAACCGCATGACACAGCATGACGAGCTCAAAGCAGTTCCTGCTTTCTAGAGGATCAGTGTTTTTTTCTATGACAGTTGTGTTCATGATGTTAACGTTAGCTCCTGTTCTTTCAACATTAACATGGGCTACAATGGCTATGTTCTGTTGTCTCATGTGTAAACATGTCCGAGGCGCTGCATGTTAATGGCTAGTCCTGTTGTCTGTAAATGGCCGGACTGTATGTTAATGGCTAGTCCTGTTGTCTATAAGTGGCCGGGCTGTATGTTGATTCTGCTGCTATGACTGGATAGAGTGCCCTCGGCGCAGCTGTTTCTCAGTGCATGACAATTCACCCTAGGTGTTACCAACTCATGTTAATGCTAAAGTAGGCATGACTGGGCGTGATATAAATCAAAACCCAACTCTCATATATACGGCTCTCTCTTACCTCGTAAGCATCCAGGATGAGTTGGATCACATTCCCGGAGTCATCCGACAGCGTTCCAACCGTGGTGCCAGGAATCAGCTGGCTGTAGTTCTGAGGAAAGAGGTTCCGAGGGGACATACGTGGTAAGGTACCATATCCCTCTACACCTAGCAACCACGGTGACCCTGGTACCAGTCAGGTGTACTCACCTGGTAGAGGGGCACCACATTGTTGGTCACAGCGAAAATGAGGTTGATGTTGTTCTCAGACATCTTCTCTGTGATCAGAGCCAGAGAGGGGTAGTCCTGAAGGAGGAGACCGTCGTTATCATTACGTTTCTCTTGTGATAACAGACGAATAGAACTCCCACACAGACTCCCTGACACTCACCAGGGTTGACGACTTGTCATAGTTGTTGTCTCTGTCGATGTGACACTGTCCATCATTGGGCTGCACTAGACCAGCCAGCCGGCCGTCCAGGGCTATGTGTGTCGTAGCGTCGGTAGTGAACACCAACAGGTGGGAGGCATCCCCACGCCAGCCTATCTTGTCCTAGTGACAGACGGAGGGAGAGAAGAGGGAAAGAAGAGGAGAGGGGAGAAACGGTATGTATTCAAGTTTGTGTGCAGTTTCTAATCCACTGATGGTGTGTGTGTGTGTGCCTGCCTGTCTCTAGGTGTGTGCGTACATGCGTGTGTGTGTGTGCCTGTATGTCTCTAGGTGAGTGCGTACATGCGTGTGTGTGTGTGCCTGCATGTCTCTAGGTGTGTGCGTACATGCGTGTGTGTGTGTGCCTGTATGTCTCTAGGTGAGTGCGTACATGCGTGTGTGTGTGTGCCTGCATGTCTCTAGGTGTGTGCGTACATGCGTGTGTGTGTGTGCCTGCATGTCTCTAGGTGTGTGCGTACATGCGTGTGTGTGTGTGCCTGTATGTCTCTAGGTGTGTGCGTACATGCGTGTGTGTGTGTGCCTGCATGTCTCTAGGTGTGTGCGTACATGCGTGTGTGTGTGTGCCTGCATGTCTGTAGGTGTGTGCGTACATGCGTGTGTGTGTGTGCCTGTATGTCTCTAGGTGAGTGCGTACATGCGTGTGTGTGTGTGCCTGTATGTCTCTAGGTGAGTGCGTACATGCGTGTGTGTGTGTGCCTGTATGTCTCTAGGTGAGTGCGTACATGCGTGTGTGTGTGTGCCTGTATGTCTCTAGGTGTGTGCGTACATACGTGTGTGTGTGTGCCTGCATGTCTGTAGGTGTGTGCGTACATGCGTGTGTGTGTGTGCCTGTATGTCTCTAGGTGAGTGCGTACATGCGTGTGTGTGTGTGCCTGTATGTCTCTAGGTGTGTGCGTACATGCGTGTGTGTGTGTGCCTGCATGTCTGTAGGTGTGTGCGTACATGCGTGTGTGTGTGTGCCTGTATGTCTCTAGGTGAGTGCGTACATGCGTGTGTGTGTGTGCCTGTATGTCTCTAGGTGTGTGCGTACATGCGTGTGTGTGTGTGCCTGCATGTCTGTAGGTGTGTGCGTACATGCGTGTGTGTGTGTGCCTGTATGTCTCTAGGTGAGTGCGTACATGCGTGTGTGTGTGTGCCTGTATGTCTCTAGGTGAGTGCGTACATGCGTGTGTGTGTGCCTGCATGTCTGTAGGTGTGTGCGTACATGCGTGTGTGTGTGTGCCTGTATGTTTCTAGGTGAGTGCGTACATGCGTGTGTGTGTGTGCCTGTATGTCTCTAGGTGAGTGCGTACATGCGTGTGTGTGTGTGTATCACCTTGCACACCACTGCCTGTATGACCGCGTCGAAGCCTCCCTCTGGAGAGTCTCTGTTACGAGACACCTGCTGCTTCGCCACCTCCTCGGTGAAGCGCTCCACCTGCTTGGTCAGAGACAGCACGTGCTTGTAGCCAAACTGAGGCAGGCACCGCGTCTGGATCCTACACATCACACCCCGTGCCATGCCGAAAACAGGCAAATTGACAAAAAGGTGGAGAAAGAAATACATTGCTGTTAGACACAATTTGACAGCTATTAACAAAGCCTCAGGGAATTTGAGCTTCTACACAGAATATCAACCTTTTCAAATCTTCCCCTCTGCAAAATCTCATCCTCCTCTCCCTCCCTCCTCCTCCACCTCTCTGTCCACTCAACCCCCACTCACCCATGGCAAGGGTTACTGACGGCTTCCTCAGGATAGGTGTACATATATGGGGACAGGGGCTTGTCCACAAAGGCCCCAAAGCCCATACGCAGGTTGCTGGTGGTGCGGCCCATGGCTGCAGCCAGCTGGTTGCCCAGGGAGCGCAGGCGGGCCAAGTCGTCCTTCATGGAGTAGGAGAGGTCCATCAGATAGTACAGGTCAACTGGGTAGTCCTCCACCTGCTTCACTGTTACTGTGAAACGCCTGGCATCATCTGAGAGAGAGAGCGAGAGCGAGAGTATGTAACAATTCCTCTGTTCAATGTACTTTAGACAAGTGGTGAACCTGGTGTACAGTATGTGGGTGGTTGCATGTAAGCCTATGCTGTGTTAGAGTACCTGGTCTCAGAGTGAGGCGGAGTTTCTGGGGTCTGATCTGGGTGACGTCGTCAGCCGCCCCCGACGCCTTGTCACTGAGGGGCGTGTCTTTCTGCACGCTGAGGGTACTGAAGGGGAACTCTAGCTCCTCCTTCGTACAACCCCCATCCAGCAGGTTCTGCTTCAGATCACAACGGGACACACTGGAGCCCCCTTGGCCAAACTCCTGAACCCAGGAAAACAACAACACACACTGGTAAGAGCAACACTTCCCAATGAGACAACCAGTAAAGGGACAGTGATTGATTTAAAAAGAACATCTAAATGCAATACAATGGAAGGGGGGGCTCAGTGGATGAATACAGTATTTGGACAGTGACACGTTTTTACGGCGTTTTGGCTCTGTACCCCAGAACTATGGACTTGAAATTATGCAATGACTACGATGTTAAAGTGCTTTAATTTGAGGTTATGTTCACCCATATAGAATGAACCGTTTAGAAATTACAGCACTTTTTTTGTACATAGTCCCCCCAGAGGATATACTCACTTCCTTAAAGCACCAAGCACAGCTAGGGTGGATAGCCAAACACTGTCTGCAGGTGCTCACCCCTCGAGATGTGCAGATGTTTGAGCCTGAAGTACACACCAACATAAACATGAGTGAATAGGTAGGGGGTCCAGCAGTGGGAATCAAATAAGCCATATATGGACACTTGAAAGGAATCATATAGCCTATTTGCTGTATGGACACTTGAAAGGAATCATATAGCCTATTTGCTGTATGGACACTTGAAAGGAATAATATAGCCTATTTGCTGTATGGACACTTGAAAGGAATCATATAGCCTATTTGCTGTATGGACACTTGAAAGGAATCATATAGCCTATTTGCTGTATGGACACTTGAAAGGAATCATATAGCCTATTTGCTGTATGGACACTTGAAAGGAATCATATAGCCTATTTGCTGTATGGACACTTGAAAGGAATCATATAGCCTATTTTCAGTATGGACACTTGAAAGGAATAATATAGCCTATTTGCTGTATGGACACTTGAAAGGAATCATATAGCCTATTTGCTGTATGGACACTTGAAAGGAATATAGCCTATTTGCTGTATGGACACTTGAAAGGAATCATATAGCCTATTTGCTGTATGGACACTTGAAAGGAATCATATAGCCTATTTGCTGTATGGACACTTGAAAGGAATCATATAGCCTATTTTCAGTATGGACACTTGAAAGGAATAATATAGCCTATTTTCTGTATGGACACTTGAAAGGAATAATATAGCCTATTTGCTGTATGGACACTTGAAAGGAATCATATAGCCTATTTTCTGTATGGACACTTGAAAGGAATCATATAGCCTATTTGCTGTATGGACACTTTTAGATTGATTCTTTATTAGCGTTGAGTGTTTCTGACAATGTTATTCCACTTGCAGTCTTGCCAAGTAATTGTCTCTCATGACCGTTTCTCCACACTGACTCTGCATTTAAACTACAATTATTCTTCTTTTCTCACTACTTTAGTCGTTAGTTGGGCCACAGACGGTTCCGTTTCTCTACCACACACTCTCTTTTCTCTCTCGGCTGGTCCCTCCTCCTCTGCTTCCTCTCTGGCCCGGGCTCTACTTCTCTCCTCCCCTGTTACACCATACTGCTTGCTACCCAAGCCTGTCCTGTCACGCACATTGTTCTGTAAAACAGCTGTTATGCAGGCAATTCGATGCTAGAGGAAGAGGCACACACTGCAGGAATTTCCATCAAAGTATGACGCTAAAACGTGTCATGTTGACGCTGCTCAATAAGTCGCGGATGTGACACATTATGTCTTGCAACAGTTAGTTAAAACCTGATTGCAGTCATATCAATTGAAAATGCTATTTCATTTAAAAAAAATTCAATGCAATGAGATGTGTACGCTTTGTCTATTAGACGTATTGAGGTTTAATTATGTGTTAGATGTCTTTTATAATTATTATTATAATTATTATTATTATGATTAGGCTATTCGATATTGTGCATGTTGAAGTGATTGCTTGTCTATATAGCACTGTTACTATAAAAACAGGAGGCCAAAACAAATACTATGTGAAATGCAAAGGTGTGGCCTGTACAAATATGAGCGCACTCTGGCACAACGTTTCGCGAATTAGCGCTCCCTTTTAAGGACTCAACATGCCCAATGTTCCATTCCAGTAGCGCAAAACAGTGCCATACAGTTTATTGTTTTAACAAATAAAATCGTCAAAAACTATAGTTTTGTGAGTTTTCCTGGAACTTAAAACGTATTACTTATTAAAAACATACGACATAACAAAATATAATATTCAGCCGGCATACGCACCCTAGAATAGAACACGTCTTATATAATGGCAGAATATTTTTTTTTACATAAAAATTATAGGATGACAAAGAAAATACTTACCAAGAACTTCAGAAGAAGCTAATAATAAACCAGAAAATATCCATAGTCGGTCAAAAAAAGTTCCCATGTTGGAGAGACGGGTTAGGACTGACTGCTCGACTTTCTCTGCCTGTTCCACCTCTGCAGTAGTATTAGTAGTATTAGTATCCTGCTCTCAAACCAGTGGACCACCAATTAGAATGCTTTTCCTCATTCTTGCAAAATGCAATGCTGATTATGATTCAGAGAGGTTCTGACATACACGTTTAGGCTACTTTATAGAAACGTAACTGTATGACATAATATATAGACTACTAGAGTGTGGATGTGCATTATATTTAAGAATACGCCGTTGGCCTATTCTCCACATGTCAATGGCACAGATGTGTCAGTCGCTATAATGGTAGCAAGCGTCTGTGTGATTCAAGACATTCAAATGGCCTGCTAATCTTTTGAAGTCTATTCGACAATATCCCCGCACCCCCCCCCCCCCCCCCCCTAAACAAATGTATGAATAAAAATAAAAGACACAAGAAATAGAAAAAGTTATTGATATAAAACATATTGCCAAAAACAATAAATTGTTATAACAATGCAGAGAAA